>NC_139220.1:150509983-150517483 GCF_055691185.1 Crinia signifera
TGCAGTATATACCAATTGTTTTGGAGGACAAACTTGCAAGTATGCTATACGTGTATACTCATGAGAGATTGTCTTGTAGACAAAAACTGTTAAAACATAGTTGTGTCATTGTGATACAATTTCATCTTGTAAAAAATATAATATGAAATTTTCTTCAGGTAACCTTTGTGTTACGAAGCAGCACCAATGAGTTCAGTCATAGATTTGGCCGTACTTTACAAGGCCTAAAGTAATCACCTTTAAATCAAGTGGATTAAGAGAACTTTCAAAGATTTATTTTATTGTGATTTTACATATGTAGCATATAAACAATTTTACACAAATCCTGAAGGCATTTATATAGTGGTAAGTTTTTTTTCCTGTGTATATGACCTTGTGTAGTAGGTTCTGTGTCCCATTCTACACTTAGGGATTGTATTTTACAAACCTGATAATTGATATTCACATCAAATGCTCTTGGTAAAGATGACTGCTTTCAGACAGATTAACAGGTCATCACACACTGTACAGAACTAGCTTTTCTTTTCACTGCTCTGAAATTCCCCAAGGAAACACACTCAGCGTATTCAGTTTTGGACTTCCACTATTCATAATATTGAAATTAAAGGACACTGAATAGTGATGGTAAACAGATAAGAGGATAAAATATTCATACGTGTTTTCAGTATTTTGGATAGGTCTTATTTTCCAGAGTATTTAAAATAAATAAACAATAATTCACAAAATACATTTATTTTAAAGCACCTTGAAACTAGGACTTGTGTGTATACAATTAGATTTAAATGTCACCAGGCATGGTTTAAGATGTGATCCCCCCCAAATCTGTCCTATATTCTTTCCTTTGCATACATGGCAGACTGAATGATAGAATGAACAGATGATAAAGAAATATTTTGCCCTTAGAATGTTCATTCTGCTGTGTCAGGGATTTAGAAGGGGAGCTTATTAAAGGACAATAGAATATTAAAAGCACATTTTATTAATCCTTTTCTCATTATACTTCAATGAAAAATGCTGTTTTTTTCCAGATGGCAATCAGGGCTATTTACAGTACCTGTATCTCTGTCAGTATGATTGGCTGGGATTGTAATGAGATATTTTACAGCAGGGCATTTGTTAAAACAACAGGAAAATTATAAGATTTTAATATGGCAGTAATAATAATATTTTGAAATAAACACTCATGTTGACATCCTTTTTGTAAGTACTTGCATTTTTCCTATTTAACTGGCCTGCACAATACACCTTATTCAGGCCCATCTAGAACACAAGGAGTTAAACAATTCCAACACACTGCCCAGATATGCTTGTAAACTATCAGTTCATTTTTTAAATATGCCATGAGACTTCTTTATGAAGAAATTAATGTTTAAAAAACATAATTTAAAATGCACTCTACCTAAATATGTTTTAAACACATATAGACATGCTGTTTGTGTATGCACAATACAGGTGCTAGATTCTGTTTTGTACTACACCTTGCCTTAATAGTATTGTATATTATATTATGTCACCAAACGTCATAGTGTACTGCATAAGCATAGTTAATGTGATCTATGTAAATGCCAGGTGAGAGCTGTAGTTATTTGTTTACACTGTACATTTTATACTTTTGTTCAGTGGACTGTGTATATGAGAATTATTTTACTACGAATATCTTTTTTACTCTTCTTTCTCTGGGGATAAGGTAATTCGGGCCTTATGCTGTTTTAATTGCGCCTTATATCACTGTTTGTAAAAGCAACCACTTTTTTGCCTAGGATTTAATATTCTCGGTTAGTTTGCAGTTTATAATATCAAACCGACATCCTGCTACCCTGGCAGTGAGGTAGTTTTGTTACAGGCCTATTACCCTTTGCTTTAAGTTATTGCGGTTTTAAGCCTGTGAGTGGTATAGCATAATACCTCACTGTTTCTTTTCTGTACACACTCGTTCAGGTAATGCAACAAAAATGGTCTCGTTCTGTGGAAAGTGGCCCCACTGTGTTTATTAAGTTTCATAAATACACATCTCCTGAAATCATTTGAGAAGTTGGACATTTAAATATGTCAGCACACTTCTCAAAACCAAAAGACCAAAAACTTGTTACACTAAATAGAAGGAATGATTGGAATGCCTCCACACTACTCCCTTTTGTTTAGGTAACTTGCCATTTTGTCCTTGTCTGTATATACCTCTTCTGCGTATTACATTACAGTGGAAACACAGCAGTATAGAGAATGTAGATGTTACGCCTGTGATCATTTCAAAAGAATGACATACTTGGCACTGAGGAATTTAACACCCAAATAATCCATACCTCGGTGGGAAAAAAAACCAAAACAAACGACTCTGAAGCTTAGCGATACCCTATCATAAAGTGAACAGGTTTAATTGAGCTATGGCTTTCTATCCTGCTATTTGTACAAATAAGAAAGTCACATTTTGATGAAAAACAAACACAAAAGCACTGTTATGACTATAACACGGAGTCGTATACTAATTTATATAATAAGTGGTTGTGCACGCTTTATTCAAGATTATGGCTGCAAGAAATGGCTTGAATTGCTGGGTGTGTTTAATGCTGGATTATAGCAATTTGAAACATGTCAAACACATGAATAACGCCTCATGCTTCACTCATTCTTGCGTAAACCTGCATAGCCACCATCTATTATACCCTTGGTAACAACACAATTCTGCAAGTAAATATTGTTACACTAAGTAACCTTTCAATTCAGGTTGTTTAGGAAGAGAAAATGCAATCTTGTGCAGTCACTTCCAGTGTCAGTTTAATGTTTCAAAAGGGAAGTGATGTAGAGAATAAGTATGTCTGATGCCACTTTGTGAAGAAAGAAAACTTACTGAGTTATTTTACCCCCACAGTGAGAACATGTACATCCATAGAATTACGCACACTGTATGTAAGGCAAAAAAGGCAGAATGCTGATAAACAGGCATCTCAGTAGATGAAGTAAAGTGTTTTGGTTCTCCTACAAAAGCTGCACAAGTGGAAATATGAGACTTTATGTATGTGTTTCATCCCACCTAGTGGATTTTCAGTCCATGGTTTGGCCACTGTGCTGCTATAAAACAATAGACATCGCACACATTTCCCAGTTCTCCTTTTATATTCTTCCGTTTAACATGCGCAGGGAAGAGGTGAATAACGGGACATCTGCCCTAACATGACAGAAGGGTGATTATACACTCAGGGAATGCCACACCCCATAATTGTATGACCTAACGCCTTATAATAGCAGTCTTCTTGTTATGTTTATATTATATATATGAAATAGAATTAATTTATGTGTCATGTATGTAATATTATGCATGCGGCGATCAGTGATGACCGCCTAATTAAAAAAAGCATACGAATTGCTATACACTTGAAAATAACACAATAAGTGGCCATTTTTTATCTGAAACAGTAATAATGGATTTGTGCGTACAATATGGTGAAAACACCATTTTGTTGCGGTTATTTCATTTTTAAGGTTTTTTTTTTAATTTTCCTTTAAACTTTCAATAGTTGATTAGCTTCTGTTGTTCAAGGGTCAGTTCAAGCTGACTGCTCATTCCTGCAATGGCTTAGGATATATCTATTATGATATGATGTAGCAAGTACCTCTTAAATATACTTTAAGCTCTTAACAAGGATCCACAAACCACAGGCCATAAACTCCTTGTCAACTTAACATTCTAATTTGTTTAGACACAGTCTTATTTGCTTTCTCAACCAAGGAACCTGTGTACCTCACAAATGACCCACTAATGCACATTTTTACAAACACAACCAGCTGATGTTTTTCTTTATCTGTAAAGAAGATTTTGTGTTTAAAATGTTGGAATGTTTAGGTATCTTCTGATCCAGAGCCTAAAAGTTGGTGGTTTGAATTGTCTCGAAACTATAATTCTCAAAGTATTAGGATTTCTATGATCTGATTTCTGTTCACATTCCTGGAAAGTATATGTTCTGTGGGAAAAAAAAAGACAGACTGTTTCTTCTTCCTTTGGCTGAGAAGAAAGTACATTAGAATTTTCAAACATCCAAAGAGGGAAATCAGACACATTTTACTGAATATTTTAAACATTGTGCATGTAAAATTTATGCCTAATTTGAATACTTATTAAGCGCCTAATCTGGCATAAGAGTAGTAGCTTTGTTTTTTTTCCCCGTCTTGTAACAGTCATCGTTTGCGGCACATTTGTAATATTCTTGGTTAATGTTTAATAAGGTGTTTAACAAGGTCTGTTTGTTCATAAACACATCTGGTTAGTTATTGTTTACTGTAGTTATAGTAGCAATGGTACGCCTGTTAACACTCCTCCAACAAAATATTTTGGACGGTTTTCACATGCAGCCTTATCGATGGGCTCTTTTCCGTGATCTATGAAAGTTCCCAAAATAAAAATCTGTGTATTTTGAAATAGACACTATTTCACAATATACAGAATGTCAAGTGCGGTGTCATGTGCACTGAATTGCTTAGCTTGCTATAAAGTATGGGGTTGTTTTTCTTTTTTTCAATGATCCAAATGGCTTAGACAATAGATAGTGAATTTGGAAGTCATTATCTTGATATCGTGTCATACAAAACTAATTGGGGTCTTTAATTCTAAGTGCTGTTTGACAAACATAATTTACATATTGTGCATAGCGTGACAAGTTTTGTGTGGCTTCGAAATCTAATGACGAAGACGTCTAGATGCCCTGAGATATTGTATTTGGGCACATGAACAATATTGACCTTTCGGAAAAACACATGCAGAATATACCTTGAATTTCTAGTTTGTAAGGGCGCTTGGTTCTTTATTTACTGCAAGGATTTCAACTGATCTTGGCAGGACATCTCATTGCTACCCAGAAAGTACAGTATATTTATGCAGTGAAAACGATAAAACATTTATTACTGTAGAGAAGGTAATATGCATAATTTATGCTGTTTTTAGCACAATCATTAGTGATATTCTTGATAGATTTTATTTCTAGCTTTCATATCTAATACATGCCTGGAAAATTAATTTTATATCTTTCATTTATTTGCCTATGTTAAAATTGAGTTTTAAGTCATCTTCAAGTGAACAGTTTGATTGCTGCTCATGCATAAGCTTAATTACTTCCTAGGAAGGACAGTATTAAATGTTTTAAATGTCAGAAAAATAAATGAATATCAGCCGTTTGATTAAAAAAATAGGCAATATCTGACGTGTTTGCAGCAGGAGCTTTTTCTTAAAATGCCTTGGAGGCAAAATTTTATTTAGGCACAAAAAAAAGGAGAAGCCCATTAGACTATTTATCATTGCTTGATACTGTATGATTTGTAACACTGGTACAAAATTTTAATTTTGTATGATTAGCTTTGCATCATTAAACAATAGCCTTGCATAAGATATGCTGTAAAATTCTGACAGAATCAAGATAGTGAATATTTTAAATAAGGCTGTATAGTCATCCATGGTTGTCAAAGCTAGATAATAGGAACTATAGTGAGAGTGTGTGCAACCAGGCTTTCATATTACTTGATTTTATAGGTAGACTTTAAAATGTAGCCATTCATAAATGCTGTTTAGCCATGCTGCATGCATAGCATGCTATTTTGGCTGTTAAGTGTAACCACACAAAGGAAGCGTATAGGGGCCATAATTTCAGTGATTAGTATCTGGGTAAAAGCTGAATTTGTATTGCATTTCTTGGTAAATTACTTGGCAGTCAGTATTTTTTTCCCTCTTTCTAATGCTGTCTTTGTAATTGGCAGTGAGGGACATCTTGATAATAGAAGTGCGAAGGTGTAACGTGTGTGTTAATTGATACTTCTTAATCACTTTTAGGTATTAAGTCATGATGCAGGAATCTGCAACAGAGACAATAAGCAACAGTTCAATGAATCAAAATGGAATGAGCACTCTAAGCAGCCAATTAGATGCTGGCAGCAGAGATGGAAGATCAAGTGGTGACATGTGCAGTGAAGTAAGCACAGTAGAACTGCTGCATCTGCAACAACAGCAGGTAAGTTTGGTGTTTTTCTCCCCTATTTGCTTACCAATATAAAGCTGCTTCTTAAGCTTGGGAGGCAGGTACTATTTATGCATATCTCATATATTTGCATCAGCTTTAGTTAGCTTCTTATGTATTTTTTTTTTTTTGGTGTGTATTGTTTTTATGTGTTCAAATGTAAAACTGCTAGTGTGTTGTTTCATTTTGTTAGTGGCTTGTATATTTGTTTAGACCCATGTCTGTTTCATTTAATACTACATGCAGTCTGTCCTGATTATTAGTAATTATTATTATGGTATCAATATATATTTACACATAAAATGTTTAGTTTTTTTTAAGAATCATGTGCACTGTGTAAAAACAGTGCAGAAATGTCAAATGTGATACTTAGCTTTCCACCAGAGGGCCACATTAGTTACTTGATACCATACTTGTCTCTATGAAATGAATTGTTCCAAACTCCCAAGATAAGGTGAAACGAGAACAGCTATTTTTTTTTTGTTGCTAAGAAAAACACAGACAAATGTCTTACTACATTTAAAATTATACTTTGAACTAAATTGCAGAAACCATATTTATTTATTGGTACCAGTGTTCTTTTATTTACTTTTAAGTTTGGGCTACAGTATGTAGCTACTGGCTAATTAAAAACAACAACAAAAACAGTCAATACCTGCTGTGTATTATATTATTGCATTGACTACGATGCAAATAGGTATGTAATTAGCCATGATTAATACTATATTACTGCTGCAAATTATTTAAAAAAGGTTTTACAATCTTATCCTAATAATATTACATACAATTTATTAATGATATATATTCGTACTGCGCATATTTCATTTTCCATTTGCCGCCATCATATGGAATATTCATTAGTATCTGTTATATCTTAACTGTAATGGTTTCACAAACACATTTACACCCCCCACCCCCCACAAACATTTGTGTCTGGAATGTGTACTGTGATCCTGTTCCTTAGTTATTAGAACAGTGTTGCTACTTTTGGATTTATAACAATACTTGCATAAAATATATATAAAACAACACTACAATTATATTGCATGATACAGTACATCAGTGTATTTTTGTATTTTTGATTGGACATCATTTCAATATGCAAGCAATATGATTGATATCTTTCACTTACTGATTAAATTAAGATTTGAAAGCCATAGAATACAGACAATTTTATTTACTTCATTTCTACATGTAAATAGATTTTCTTTTGTCATCTATAGCTTTCATATGTTCAGGGTGGCATTATCTGACAAATACCTCTGAGCAATGGGGTCATTAGTGAGGTCGCCTTCAAGTTTGTGTTTTGGGCATATTTTTATGTTATAGAACTTTAAAGCCTGTGTGAAAATGTTGCTTAAAGGCTTATGTAATTTTTACGGGCAGCTGTGAATAATGAATGTGTTACAGTTGTGCCTATTATTATTATTTGTATTATACTGCAGTCATTGTTCCATACTGCATACTAGTTCTGATATAATATTATATACATTATGGAGTGTAA
>NC_139220.1:150522483-150559983 GCF_055691185.1 Crinia signifera
CATCCTATTGTGTATACTAATGTTCTATCCCCTTTTTTTGCATTTGTTTCATCCTTTGAGTGTTGTAAGTGACCTGCCCTTTAATTTTAACAAAAAAAAAATCTGCAGAGTTTACTCAGTATTGTTTTCATTAGTCCCCAAAGAAGAGCACACTGGCCTGACATATAGAGTTGTCGCCTACCACATGATGACACTAAAGATATATGATATGACTGACAGTGTAGCTGATATGCGTTGTCTTCCCCAGACAAAACAGATGGTATTGTTCTATTATCATCCACAGTTATTTTAATGTACTGTGTCCATCTGTGTTAAGATATATTACATGGTTCCATGGAATTTACAGTTCACTCCTGCAGTAACTCGATTTCACTGTTTGGTCTCCAGAGATTTTGCAAAATGTCAAGCTGAAGCTTGAAAAAGAAAAGTGAAATCTACTGGAAAGTAATACTTGTGACCATTTCATGCCTGAGCTCTTTGCGGTGTCTAGAACCTAGGTGCTGTTACAAATACAACAGGTATGCTCAGTCACCATTTAAACATTAACAATACAGAAGGTGAAAACAAACACTAAATTGCATTGTGGGGCATGTCACCATATATGCTATTTTAATCATTTTGTTTGATTTTATCGGCTAAAATAAACCTTTTTAATTATGTAGACACTCCCAGCACAAGTTTATATTTGGTAAGTGTTAAAAGCGGAAGGGAGAGCAGGGGGATTCACTAAAGGTGGGAGTTTCACGAAGATGGGCAGATCTCTGATTGAATTAGGGAAACAGACAAAAGTATGGCAATGTCTTCACATTGGTATACGTTTCCTTGATACAGTATTTTTTCATGTTTTTAGATTATAGCGTAAGTATCGCCATACATCAGAATGACCTGCATAGGACCTGATCGTATGCAGGTCTTAAGAGTGGTTGAATGAGCGATCGTATCTGCTGCAGCACGTATGATCTGAAAATCGACCTCTCAACCTGCGGTACCGCACATAGTACCGATATTTCTCACGATGTGAACATGATGTGCACACAATCGATCACATGGCCCGTCAAAATTGTGCGTTTGGGCCTGAGATCGTTCTAGTGTATGGCCACCTTTATAATGTGTACTGCAAATGTTTAAATATCCACTATAGTGGCACAAAAAAAAAAAAAACACATCATTGATGCAAGACGCTCTCTGTCTATCTTGTTTGAAAGCAGTCACATAGCAATAGAACTATATTTTTGTTGCACTTTATATCAGGGACCTGATCTAATTTCAATGTTTTTAACACTTGTCTTTTACACTGAACCCTGAATGCTGAACCCTAGTGTTAAAATCTTTCACTTTTGACAGTACTGGTGGCAACAAACAATGCAGGGTCACAACTGATATTGGACAAATGGCCCATTAAGTACTGTAGCTAAAGTTTTTTTGGCACTTTAGGCAAAACTCCATCTTACTGCTCCCACCATCATCCACACACCAATTCCGACTTTTTAGAACATCAGGTGAAAGTGTAGAGGTGGCATGTAAACAGTATAGTAATGCTACATAATAATATGATTACATTTTCAGGCTTGTTTGTAAAATTGTGCTAGAAATGTTAAATTTACATGCTAATAATGATCACATAAAATAGTAAACAGTGAGGAGAACATTGCAGCTTACCGAGCACCCTGTGGAATCCCCCCCCCCCCCATGCCAATTACCCTCAGTACCATGCGAGGGGATGTGTAGCAAATACACATGCCTTTGCAGGCCTCCGCTGCAGGAGAAATCATTTGATGGTCGCCGACCATCAAATGATTTTCCCTGTCTTTGCAAATAGAAGTCAGTGAAAATTGAGTATTTTGTGCGCGGGCCTGGACAAAGACGGGGCGGGCGGCTGTCAGGCATCATCCCATATGCACACCCATGGGAACACCTAGCGCTTGCATGGGGCTGCCCATCAAATGCTGGGCGTTCCCATGGGCTATCCCAATCCCCACAGCTTTTCGCTCCGTTGCTCCTTCCCCGCAATGAAAGGCACTCCCCAAGGCCATTCTTTGCTGGGGTCTGCACATGTGCAAATACCCACTTGCGCATGCACAGACCCCCAAACATCGGAACCGGGCCAAATTTGCCCTGTTCCGATTGAACCAGAACAAGGGCCTATATGTAAGATGCTGTATTTATTTATAAAATGATAATTGAATGTTTTAAAGACATAAATCAGTTCCACAGTCTCAGCCTGTGCTTATGTCACAACTGTGATGTCTGTCAAAATGGGTTGTGCTGAGATGCACGCATTAAGAGCATGAACAGTATGTTGTAAAATTGTTGTGACATTACGGTTGCTAAAATTCATGCGTACTTCTATAGAACATGGGATGTTGCCCATAGCAACCAATCAGATTCTATTATATTCTGTAAGGAGCTAAATAAATAAGAAATAGAAACTGATTGGTTGCTATGAGAAACATCCCCTCTTCAGTAGAACTCCTATCTTACCCCTTAGACTCTGGCTTCTGTGCAGTCCTAGTGTCATGCAATCAGAGCTGGATTTAGCCTCCATGGGGCACTAAAGTTTTAGAGGATCTATATATATATTCCAGAAAGAAGAGCATCTGCACGTGGAAGCCTTTCACAATCATTTTTACCTCCACAGCTGTGGTACCCCCTAACCCAGGGGTTCCCAATCTTTTTCTAATCACGGCACCCTAGAGTATCAGAATTTTTCCACGGCACCCCTAGGCCCCCAAAAATATATATCAAATTAAGTAGATTGTGTTTATATGTGCTTCTTAGGTTCAGTTATGTGGTAAAGGGCAGGATTTGGTTCTGATTGTACATATTTTATGATTGGCAGCCACCAGCACTGGTTTTGGCCCGAAATAATTGATCATAAATAATTTGAATTGGTCCTGGACAACCAACCCGAGGCACCCCTGCAAGTGTCCCGAGGCACCCCAGGGAGCCTAGGCGCACAGTTTGGGAACCATTGTCCTAACCCTTTCCCTCCTCAAAGCACCCCTCACCACTACACGTCTCACCATTACCCTTCTCACATGACCCCCAACACCATTACCCCCATCACATCACTTCTCACACTTAACATCCTCAGAGCGCTCCCTTGCCATTATCCATGAGGCATCCCCTCATCTTTACACCTCTCACCATTAACCTTTTCACATCACCCTGTCACTAATACTCCCATCACTCCCTCACCATTATTCTCCTCACAGCACCCCCTTGCTATTACCCTCCACATAGCACCTCTTTGCCATTACCCCCCAAGCTTACCCTCCTCACAGTACCCCTAACCCTTACTCTCCTCACAGTACCCCCTCACCATTCTCACAGCACTCCTCTGTGTACCCAGCTTATTATTTATTATGTATTTATTAACAGTTTATTATATAGTGCATACATATTCTGCAGCGCTTTACAGAGAATATTTCAACATTCACATCGGTCCCTGCCCAAGTGGAGCTTACAATCTATATTCCCTACCACATGAACACACACACAGACATTCTAGGGTTCATTTTGTTTGTAGCCAATTAGCCTACCTGTATATTTTTGGGTTGTGGGAGGAAACCGGAGTACCCGGAGGAAACCCACATAAGTACGGGGAGAATATACAAACTCGGCACAGTTAGGGCCATGGTGGGAATCAAACCCATGACCTCAGCGCTGTGAGGCAGTAATGCTAACCATTACAGATTAAAGTTGTGTACATGGACTTGTAATTTCCACTTATTACAACAACATGCATTCTAATGCCTAAAGTGCATTCTTATTATTACACCCCAGTGCAATGCAGAGAAGTTGCTTTAGCTTGCTCATAATACAAATTTGTACACATTGATTGCTGAAACCATGCCAAACAGTCCTGTTTTGGGCATCATGGACTTTGTGACTTATTGCTGCACCAAGTGTCTATTTCCTAAATATATACCTTATTTACATTACTTAAGGGACAAAATTATGATGAAATGGTACATTTACTGTTTGGGCTAGCAGTATATGTACTTATGTGTGTGACTAAATTCCAAATATGGATTCCTACCAAATATCTTGGATTACACTGGTTTGCTTTGATGTTGGTAGACTTTTTGGGTGGAAAGTGGCATGCCAGACATGTCCTTAGCGGTACATAGGTATGGTTACATGTATTTCCTGGTGCTAGGAACTGTCTATAGGTTGGTTTAGTGGCTGTTCTGTTTTGCTTTAATTGAAACTTTTGAATTACAAATATTGAGATGTTACAATTCTAAAACTTCAGACATGGTTCATTCATATCTGACAGCTAACTGGCCTGTTAAGTATCGGGTGGACTTATTTTTATAAATGTAAGCTTCATTTAGATATAAAATCAAGTCCAGGAACTTATGCCAGATCCATGTGTTTTTTGCACAAAAATGGGTCAATTTTCATCTCAAAAATGGACTGAAATTAAATTGCCCGATAACACCATTGAGCAAAAAAAAAATTTTGTGTGTATCATGATTTGTTTGAAGTGAAAATGCAAACAAAATATAGCTTTATTTTAGCCCTGCAGTTTAGAAATGAGCTAGGATATATCTTCTCTCAACTAAAACCCTATACACACACTACACATTGTTTCCAATGTATTGCTCTGACCTACATGTTTAGCGGGTCCTAGTGACATCATTAAATTATATTGTTTACTGATATCTGTCTCAGTACGGGTCATTTAGAGTGTACGGGGCTTACATTTCTCAGTCTGTTTACATTGTATCTCCACCCCCACTGTTTAATATGGTTTTGCCAAGGAGAACATTCTCACCTTCCTGACAAATTTTCTCCTAACTTTAAATGATACCAATTGACAGGCGTATTCTCTGACAACTGTCCCTTACAGA
Organism: Crinia signifera; assembly: GCF_055691185.1. NCBI lineage: Eukaryota > Metazoa > Chordata > Amphibia > Anura > Myobatrachidae > Crinia > Crinia signifera. The sequence goes on from NC_139220.1 coordinate 150,527,343, forward strand.
TAGGCAGGCAAGTACTCTGTTGGAGCGTGTCAGACCCGCTCAAATTCTGCCCCTTCCCACGATGTTTGGGGTTTGCGCATGTGCTTTTATGTCGGCGAACAGGTCTTAAATGTGATATGTGCCCTTCCTAAAGAGAAATAATTGTATTTTTTTTTCATGAAAAACAAATCTCCGAACAGTGCATAAGTCAAGCATGGGACATATTTAATTCAATCAGCCTGGTTCTAACTGCCTGTGCTTATTTGAATTAATTATCAAGTAGTGAAAAATATTAAATAAACTTTGCCAGGAAATCCTGAATTTCTCAGTAGTAGCCAGTCTTTATGTTCCATTCTGTAATTGTTCAGCTTGCTCTGCAGTACAGTGGCTATATGCCATTCAGCACATCATGAAACAAAAGTCCTTCCTAAATTTGTAATATTTGGTAGTGTAGATTCACACTAATGTTGGTACAATGGTAAGTGTTGTCATTGTTCCAGCATTATAGCAGACATATGCATTGCCTGAAACACTACAATGCTTTTGAGCGCCAAGGGCTGTTCTCTCTTCTCATGCTCATGACTTCTGTGCAGCTCCCTTGGCCTTCTACCCTTGTCATTTGCCTTCTGCCTCTCTGATGGCCTCTTCAGCATCTGTACTTCTGATGCCTACTGCTGTCCTTTTGCTCAATAAGGGCAGCTCAAGGCTCAGTTCTCAATCTCTCTGCACTTCTTTCACTTTACCTCCTACTACCTTTATGCTTATGCTACAATGTTTCCAGGCACAATATCTAATTTCTCCCAAGATACCAAAACTACTTTTAATTTAAGATTTTAAAACCAGAGTTCATTATAATTCCCCTTTCTAATGACACTTTCACGTTCAGTAACATCTTTCTCTAACCTATTTCCTGAGCACACTGCATCCCTCAGCTTCATTTAACACATCGATTCTATCTTGCATTCCTGCCATCTTTTCTTCTGATTGCCAAAGAATACCCCTTTCTCTTTCAGAAATAAACCTAATTCCAGTTTCACTCATAAAATCCACCTTTGACTATACAAAATCTCCCTAGTTGGCCTTCCCCTAATACAGTACACCTTTTCCCTCTATAACTCACCCAAAATGCATCTTCACTTGGGCCCCTTACCACACTCTTTCTATTCCCTACCAAATTCAATAAAAACTCTCACCTTTACTTTTAAAGACCCTAGAAATGCTTCCTCTTCCTTTATCTTTTACTGCATTTCATATGTAACCAGCTATTTTTTTGTTTCTGAACTACACCCCTCTTCCTCACATTACCTCTTCTCAATTCTGACTTCCAGACCTATTTTGTTCTGTTCCACTGTTCTGCTTAGATACTTCCCCAACCTACACTATTTAAAATACTCTCTCTAAAACCAAGTCTCACTCCGTTACCCTACCACTGTCTACACCACTGAACACTACTTCTATTTTGTCACTTTCATTTTACCCTACTATATGTGCATGCCCATCCTCTTATACATTGAATATTCTTGTTATGTTCCATGGTGTATTTCTGCTGTGTGAGCGTTATGCTATTATTTTCAACATTATCATTATCGATGTGAATGGAATATGTAGTTGTAGTTGCACTAACTGACCATTGTACCTGTATGATTCACACATATGTGTACAATGTTATGACTATGCTTGATTTGACTATGACTAGACTTGATTGTATTTCTGTGATTTGTATGTTAAATGCCCATCTCTGCTGAATTTGGGGTGACTTACAAATAGCAATGATGATGATAAAGATGTTAGGACATGGGAGAGGACTAGGGACATTACATAGGTTAAATTGCATTTACTGTGTATTGAATATGCCCATTACTTTTAAAGAGTGGTTGGTATGTTAGATGTAAGCTATCATTAAGATGATGCATTTATTTTCTAATCTTTTGGTTCCATGATGTTGCCCTCCTGTTTTGGAGTTACAAAATATCAGGACCCTAGGGACGTCTGCATCATTCTTTCCTTTCTATTCAGATCTGATTGAAATTCCTATTGATTTTAGATTATTTGGAGTGGGACCACATACTGTACAACTGTTGATGAGTTAGTCAAATATGACAACTACAATTTGCTTTGGGAATCTTGGCTCTGTGTGCCTTATACATAGCTCACATAAAGCCCAAAGCACCATATAGTCTTAAACAGTAAAACGATTAATCTGCACATCTGAGTTGGAAATATTAGTATTTTATTCCGAGTCTTCCGATCGCTGAATCAGATCAGATATACCAACCATCGATTTGTTCTTCTTTTCCATTGTCCCAAGTGACACAGTGGCAGTGTAGAGACAGATGTATGAACATGTTCTATATAGATGTGTGCTTGACACCGCAGTCTTCCTGCATCAGTATGACAAGAGCCTGATATCTCTATCCTGTTTTATATATTCTGACTTGCAGAATGCCTCTTTCTTCTGACAGTAGAGAGGTTCAAGATGGCATCAGTCTGAGTTTCAAGGAAGCAGTTAACAAACAGGTGTGATTGTAAAACTGTACACTTGCCCATACAGCATAGTACTGAACAAAACAATATATCTCCTCCCAGGCTGTCTCCATCTGTTCTGCAATTTTCTTTTGAGCAGCCTCTCTTCTGCTGGATTATAATTATATCACATACTGTACTTTTATTGTGGCAACTAATTAGTGCAGGAGAACTTATGCATCTGTAAATGAGTCCTTCACAGCTTATTGTTTGACTTATAAGTTTAAGCCTAGAAACGTTCTGGTATTGTGGTACGCTAAAGTGTTATCGACAAGAATAATACATATAATTTGTTGAACTCACTTACAATACCACAGTATAATAATGTTCCTAGGTTCAAATTTCTAAACCAGCTAATAATCTGTGATGTATTCTTTTGCATAAAAAATATATTTTCTATATATCCACTCGTACAGCTGTATAATCCGGCAGCGGTACCTATTTGATTAAATTCATGATAACGATACCTTCATTGAAAAGGTTTTTTGGCTAGTGGGAGTTTGCTTGGGAATTACCCGGCATTTTGACTGCTGGGTCATTTTCCCGAGTGCAGCCTGCACCCTTTCACACTTACAGCAGAAAATGACTGGTTGAAGCAGTTCTACTTGGTAATTTGCTGAAAAACCTGGGTTTTTCTTATGTCTAAAAGGGTCAACCTAAATCGTAAATCCCGGGTCCTCAACCCAGGTAAAAAGAAGGGTCAGAGAGCTGGGTTTTAACACCCAGGTTGACCCTTTCAGACATACCAAAATCCAGGGTTGATGCGCGTTCATTTGCAAAAACCTGGGATTTTGGAGTATGTCTGAAAGGGGTATAAATCTCCATGACCTGGAGGTACCTCAGAGTCTAATCCTGTATTATTAAATACTATGAGAATATGGCATATAAATTGACATTCATTGGTTTTTAACTCTTAGAAATCTTTAGAATTTCTTCTATTCTTCGATCATTCTGAATTCCAAAATGGTTAGGCTGCACACCCATTCATGTTATGGCAGGTTGGGGGTATTTCTATTATGGATGGTTTGGATTGTAGATGCACAAAGCAAATACTACAATTTACAGAGGCTGTGGAGAGGTATGCCACCCTAGCTGGTCATCTCCTAGCTTTTCTTCAGGGCAAATATTATATTAATACAGTGGTTCAGACTTTTTTAGTCAATGGCCAGTATTCAATGTGATTTTTCTCTATGTGTAGTGAATCCTCTTTAGGATTCGCTGCACATTCACAGGGTTCCAGAGGGCTGGAGCATTCGCCTAATTCAATGCGTCAGGGGAAATTTTAACCCCCCCGGCGAATGCCGCAGGGGGGGGGGGGGGCGGTTTTAGGCAGGGAGATGGAAGCCTCCCTGACTGTGCTGGACGCTGTGTGGGGGAGAGGGAGGGCTAGCGGGGACACAGGCAGCAGAAGCTGCTGCCCTGGGATAGCTGACAGGGGAGGCAGATGGGAGAGTGCTGTGTTGGCCAGGCGCAGTTAATGTCTAATGAGCGAACGTCATCCCCCCCCCGTGCTGACATGATGTGAAATTTTTTTAAATAAATATTCATGTGCTGCAAACAAATGAATCCAAATAGCATGCCCCTGCACATAATAAAATTACAGATTTTTTTGACACCAAAAAAAAAAAAAACCTTTATTTTAAAAGAACACATTCCAGTTCACCTTAAAAAGATGTTGAATGCACAACGGTGAATCACGGCAAAAATCATGGTGAAAGCAGTTCTCCATCCTAGCATTGAATACACTGTCGGCGAATCACAGTGAAAACCCCATTGAAATACACCAGCGAATTGCAGCCAGTATGAAACGGAGAACTGACCAGCATTCACTGTTCGGCGAACAGTGAACATTGAATAGGGTGAATCTGATTTTCAGTGAAAAGATTCACTGCAGAGAGTGAAAACAGCCCGATTCCCCCCCCCCCCCCAAAAAAAAAAAAAAAAACAGGTGAATCCAGAGCATTGAATACTGGCCAATGACTGGCAGAACCATGTGGATACATTTCTGTCACATCTTCCTATCCATAAAAAGGCTATATTTTATTAATAAATAGCTATCACCTGTTACACTTTCCCCACCTGCAGTGCAACATGGTTTTCTTCATTTGCCAAAAATGTTTACTTTGCTATCAGGTCTGAATGAGAGCATGTTATTTTGCTTTTATTAATACGGCTCAGTTCTACATTTCTATATATGTGGCTGTGTTACTACTGTCTTATTTTATAATCTCTGTAACTCATATTGATGGATATTTTATGCTATATATTTGTACTTGGTTTGCTTTATTGTACTATGTTTTGACTGTATAACTCATATGATGAATACATAAAATATTTTTTGGGGAAAGAAAACATATGTTTTTTTAGCATCCCGTAAAGATTTTAAATAATAGCAAAACGTAATTGGTTTGATGTTCTGTAGGGAATGGTCAGTTTGCATTGGAAATTATGTTAAACGCAGAAAAACACTTTTTAGTTCAGCACAGGATTTCTTTAATATAAATATATATATATATATATATATATATATGGAAAGAGAATGGGTACCCCAATTATGCGCACTCTACAGGAATGGAGCAGCACCTCTGAAAGGCCCCCTGTTAGACGGGACCAAGGGTTTAGAAATGCAGAAGAGTATTCGGAGGGCGCTCCCCAGATGTCGATGGGGCCACATGTGTTTTTTTCGACATCTTACAACTGTGAACAAAGCATTATTATAGTGATCCAATGGATTATCTGAATTATTATTAAATTTGTGTTTTTAACAAAAAATGTTGTCTTATTGGGGAGTGCCCTCTGAATACTCTTCTGCATATATATATATATATATATATATATATATATATATATATATATATATATATATATATATATATATATATATATACAGGTTGAGTATCCCGTATCCAAAATGCTCGGGACCAGGAGAATTTTGGATAACGGATTATTCCGTATTTCGGAATATTTTAATATTTCAATGATGTATTTTAAAGTATCTTGCATTAATGCTGTATAAACACATAATATACACACAAATATATTTTATTACCACATAAAATACACACAAATATATTTTAATTGTTCAAAAAACAAGGTTTCAAAACGTGAAACAAAATGTGTGTACTATCTCAGCACTGAATTTGAATGCCAAGCAATCATTGTCTTGCACATATATAGTGCCAGTTACATATCATGTCCCCAGTGATGCTTTTACTAATGTCCCCAGTGAGTTTCTAGCAAAAAAAAATTTTTTTTTCACTTTCTGGAATGTCCGTATTTCGGAATAATTCGGATAACGGATATTCGGATACGGGATACTCGACCTGTATATATTTATTTATTTATTTATTTATTTAAATGCTAAAATAATGTTACTCCTGCTGCATACCTGATTTGGAAATGTGTACTAATTATTTATTCTTCGAATGTCCCCCAAATTAGTTCTGCACAAACTACAGCCCTTTAATGAGAAACCACAGTGATGTTGGCATCCCACAATCATGACTATTGTACAGAAATCAGTAGTTAGAAAGTATGATAGAAGTCTTAAGAAAATTAATTTATTCTGTGTTCAGGACTGGTTTATTTATACAGCATGCAGTTTTAAAAATGTTTTAATAACACAGCCTATCATTTAAAAATAAAAATTATCTATAAAAACATGCCCCTCCTCTGCGTCTTAAACATTATTTAAATATGCTGGTGGAGATGGCATAATTTCTTCTGATGCTAATCTTGTGATCATAAATAGCATATATATTGAAAGCTGGCACTTTCATGTCACAGAATGTTTTTAGGAGCACTGGAGCACGTTCCCTCTCATTAAGGCTTATGGACATTTACAACTGCCCAGAGGCACTTCTGGCTATGACCCCAGCATCCAACAGAATGCTTATGTCTGATATAGTTCAAATTCTGTTTCCCAGTAATATAGGGATGAGGGTTTATGATGAACTGTGGAATCTGCCTGGTGGCAGCTTGAATTCACTTGTGACAGTCAAGTTGACAGTATCATAACTGTCCTGCCCTGTGATGTCAAAATGTGTCTGTAATGCACTGTAAGTGTAACATATGTTTATTTCAGCATATGTTTATTTTCAGCAGGCGAGAATTGGCGGTTTTCTTTCTTTAATTTATTTCTGTCTTTCTCATACTGTACATAATCCTGTCCTGAGAGCTCACAGTTTTTTTGTAACATATACTGCTCTATACCATCTATCCTGACACACATACACACACCCAATATCTTCCTCTTTCCTTCTATCTCTACCTCCCATCCATCTGTCTCACTCTTTCTGTCAGTTTCTCTTACTGTGTTCATGGTTGGATTGGCCCAAAGGGGGTAATATCTTTCACTGTGCTGGAATGAGTTAAGACAGTGGTAGTCTGGGAAAGTCACTACACTGGACAGGGGTGTTTTTACGAGCAAAGGAGACCTGTGTGCAGCCTCCTCCATCCAGTCCCCCTCTTCTCTGCTGGGAGTAGCGCAGAGGAATAGAATCTGAGCACTAGAGCACAGATCTCTGGAAAAGTGGTGCGTTGCCCATTTTTCCATGGATTTTTGGCATTGCTGCTGGCAACAGTCCGGCATTGTGGAGTCTGAGCACCAGAACGATGGGCCTCCTAGGAATTATAAATACATCATTGGGTCAGGAGGTTTGTGCCGTATGTTGCAATGAAGCACATGACCCAAAGAGAGGGGTGCCAGGCCTGGGTACTACATAGTGGCATGGCCTAAACAGGAACAGGGTGTCCAAGTCCCCTACCAAAAAATACATACATTGTTAAAAAGTAAATATGGGGTCATGGCATACTACACAGGGGGGTGGCATTGAAAAGGGGGAAGTTACGCGACAGCCTCTTACTTTAATTTGGGAAGCGGGTCCCTCGTCATTGGCCAGCGTTATCTTCCCAATATGGAACAAGCCTGTGCACTAGAGAGCAAAGACTCTTGCACTGCGCCAGAGTCTTTGCTTTCAGTGGGTGGCGACAAAGTGGGAATATGTTGTCACGGAGGAGAAGGGATCCTCTTCTCAGAGTAAGGTCTCTATACTTGGGGGTGGGGTGGAGGTGTAGGGTGGGCAGTTGACCAACCCCCCCTTCACTTTTATATGCACCCTGCTAAAATAACCTGCCTATGCAGTGGTGCTGCCATGTGACATCTTTTCCCATTAAATGGAGAGCTTGGAGGAAGCCCAGCATCCTTGTAGGGGACGTCAGCAGCTGGACATGTTCCCAAAAGTGATGTCAGCGAGCCACCCCGACCCCAAGAGTGACATTGGTAGGGCCGCACCCCCTCCCGTACCTGCTACACCTGGTTTTAGATCATTAGGGTGAAACTACGTATCATTTAGTTACAGCTACAGAGCTGTAGGCAGATCCAAAAAGAAGGGGTGGAGTTTACCCTGTGCAGTGCTTATCTTGCAGGTATAATGAGATCTACAAGGGGGGAGATGCTGCAATTCTAAGACTTAGATGAGATGATTCAATAGTTCTAACAGTCATGATGATTCATTGGTGCCGGACTGTGCAATTCAATTGTTCCAGACATCAATTAAATATGCTCTTGCTGTGCCCAAATCGTGGGTTAACCGAACTAAAGTACTGGCCTTCCAACAAAAAGTGGACACTTTTCACCTTTCTTCTCGCCACTTCAGAAGATTGCAAGAAGAAATGTGTCCCCTGCAGCACTCGCACCTGAACAGAGCAACAATTTAATTACTCCATTGGGCTCTATCTATCTATCTATCTCTCTATCTATCATGGTGAAAAACAATTAATTTCCTTACCCTGTAAGGTGAGAGAGAAGTGTGTGTATATCTGTGTGTGTGTGTGTGTGTGTGTAGGGGGGGTGGGGGGTGGTGACTATATTGTGTGCTCCAGTCTGTATCCCTGTGTGAAGATGTTGTGTTTTGGATCCTGTATATCTGTGAACATGTGCATTCCTTTGTGACTTATGTGTGATGTCTGTGCCTGTGTGACTCTGAAAGGGGTATTCAATCCCGGCCAAATTTTTCACCAGGCAAAAAAATCTGCACTTTTTGCCCATTTTAGGTCGATTTTGACTCACCCTATTAAATCCCTGTGCTGATATTTCACATTGTCGAAAAATCCAGCATTGGTAAAAACTGCGTAAATCGGTGAAATTGCTGTCAATTCAAATGGTTTTGACATCCATTTTCGCCCATTTTTGCAGCCGTTTTTTGCTCATGCTAAGAAAGTGTACTCAAAAATGGGCAAAAACGCATGTGATTGAATACTGATACTGATTGAGTTTTTCACTTGATGAAAAATTTGACTGAGATTGAATACCCCTCTGAGTGTCTGTGAGTGACTCTGTGTGGGTATTTATGAGACTCTGCCCGTTTAATCCAAAATCCTGTATACACTTATGGGAGTTTGTACTGTAGATGTATGTTATGCTGGGACTCTTTGGAAGTAAGATCACTCACACTGAAAAAGTCATAGTTCTGACCAATGGTCATTTCATTCCAACTTGATGACAACAGTTCTATCAGCAGTCAATTTTAACATAAAATTGTTGTTTGTTCATGTACCCATTTAATGTACAGTTGTGTTTGCTTGTCATTATGTCACTAGTCATTATAGCTGCTACACATGTCCATAATTAGTACCTTGAATAGTACAATGTTTTCACATAATATACTATCTTTTGTTTTTGAGTTTACCCTTTTTTCTCAATGTATTCACATCTGAGGCATAGATACACAAACAGGACTACATGACTAACCATGCACATTGTTAACTAGAGGAATTTGTGCCTCGAAGAGTTATTCTACAATGGAAATTTTATAAGGACTTCCCCTGGAGGCTTGCTTACAAGCCAGATTGACTACTGTCCTGCAGTGAGCATCAGAGAATGGAAAGAAAGGAAAAGTTAGATTAATGATCTAGGGATTCATTGAGCAGTACTCCATCTGTTTTACATCACTTGAACAATTGTATAGATTGTCCTCTTAGTGCTAAAAAATATGACTTATGTCTGCAAAGTGCTCGCTGAATGAGGCTTGGGAACATAATATTAAAAAAAAATTCTATAAAGCTTAAAAGGACCTGTCATTTCTGACTAAATTAATTTCTGCATTGTTTCTTTGCACCATCCAACCTGAAAAGCACACTGAATGTTTATTTTAATGTTTTTTTAACACATACTGTACATAGGGCAACTAGGGGTACCGTCAGAAATTATGGGGCCCTTGACTGAGAAAATAGACAGGGCCCCCTTCCCTTCCAGAACCGCTGACATGCCTGGTGAGATCTTGGTGTCCGTAGCACTGTCTGCACAACTCTACCTCTACATTGCTTCTAGGTATATGTGAACCCTTTTTGTGACAAATTATACTTGATAGACTCCAGTCCCAGGAACCATTTATGTCTGGGGCCTGGGACTGGGGTCCTGGCAATCCCCTCCTGATGTTGGCCCTTGGGGGCAACTATAATTGGAGTTAGAAGTGACAGATTCTCTTTGACCTACCCCCTCAATGTACGTTTTGTGCTTGGAGAGATAGCAAGTAGCATAAATATCTAAATTGATATGTTATTTACACTTTGTAAGATAAATTCTAAATATAAGTGAAATTACAAGACCTTTTCTCATGTGGATTTTGGTAGTTGAACATCTATATCATAGTGGGGGGACGTTCTGAAAATATGATTTTGCTTTTGACACTTCATTTGTAAATGAGCATTTCACTGAATTTATAGTCTATGGGGTCAGGCAAATTAGTTGGGAGCCCCCTGATGCACAAGTAAGTTGACTTTAAGTACATCTGGAGCTACAGATTTTTATTTGCAGCCCCATAGTATTGCATACAAAAATCTTCCGGGGCAAGTTGTGGCTGCGAGAGGAGTGAGTATTGGTGCAGTTGCAGGATTTATAACGGCATATCGCCCTCCTTGCGGCTAAATGAAATTACCCTTATGAATAAAGCTATGATAACATAAATCTTTTTATGGCTGTGAGGCTTGGAGGAAGTAGGAGTAAAAATACATAAGGCCAAGGAGGTTATTCTGGTTGGTGAGCTCCCATGCAAATTTGCATGTGCATGTGGTGTGTGCGAATGGCCACACAACAATACGGGTGTGGGCCATGGGGTGGCGGGCTGGGGGATGCACCCATGGGAACGCCCAGCGTTTCATGGGAGTTCCCATGAAAATGCTGGGCATTCCCATGGTAATGCCCCGATGACGCAGGTGTTGGGGGCGGGCAGCTGACATCACCGGATGTCAGCTGTCCACCCTGTCCTCGTACAGGACACACTGAAAACTAAGACACCTAAGACACTTTAGTTTTGTGTGTACGCACCACATCATTCGCTGGTCAGCGACCATCAAATGATGTGGGTGTAACCCCATAGGCTGCGAACGGATGTTTATGCAAAACATACATTCGCAGCCATGCTGGTGAATTCACCCTTTGAAAGGGGGCGGGCGGAAATGCGAATGGTTGGGCAGGCTTCAAAAGGACACGCAGTGCTGCGAACTTCACAGTCAACCAGAATAAGGTCCCAAATGCATAACAAGGCAAATGAGTTAAGGAGCAGTTTATTTAGCATTCGGTATTTTCTAGTAAATATATGGGTACTTGTTTCCTAGCACGGCGCCCATCGCATCGCATACCATAACACTAAATATCTTATACGATGGTATGCGATGCGATGCGACGCGAGGTTGGACAATAAAATATCACATCGCATCCTATGCCATACAATGGCATAGGATGCGATCGTATACGATTTTTGATTGTACAACCACCCTGATGGGTCCTTACAATGTTAAATGGCCCCCATACTCAACGGCACCTCCACGATCAACGCCATACTCCCACTATCCACGTCGGCATGGAGTTGATTATAGATAGTGTGGCGAGCGCAGCGAGCCACCGAGCCCGAAGCGTGGCGAGCAGACGTGGAATTCAAGCCCAAAGCGTGGCGAGCGAACGCGCAATACATGTAAAGTAATCCGTGTCCCCTCGCGGGGCTCGCCACGCTTCAGGCTTGGTGGCTCGCTGCGCTCGCCACACTATCTAGAATCAACTCCACGCCGACGTGGATAGTGGGGGTATCGCTGTGCTCGCCACGCTTCGGGTTGGCGTTGATCGTGGGGGTGGCATTGAGTATGGGGGGCCATTTAACATTGTAAGGACCCATCAGGGTGGTTGAACAATAAAAAATCGCAAAGCATCGCATGCATTGTATGCGGCTATATTGTATGCGATACGATGCGATCGCATAAGATGCCATAAGATGAAAATATTGGGTGCCGTGCTAGGAAACAAGTACCAATATATGCTGATTTAATCTTAGCTTCCCATGCTTGTGCATGGGATTTTAAGACGTGTTGATAAGTAGTGAGGGCAGTTATCTAGTTGCCAATTAAATGTCATGCAGCCATTGCAGCTGCAAGATATAGGTAGCTATATCTCACAAAGTGAGGGAGCCTATGTAGAATATTCTGTATGCAATTATATACATTATGCCATACTGGAATAATATAATATAACTTTGATTAAGGTGACCTTCTCCTATGCTTCAGTAGTATAAATTCATATCATATTCTTATCAATGAAGCATCATCTTGCATAAACAAAAGAAATTACAGTACACTAGCTCCTGATTTAAAGCAATTATCATTTATCTAAACTGACCTCTTGTAAACCGTTAATGTCTGTGCCATTAAGTACGACTGATTAAATAGAGATTGGTGAGGACTCATGAAGATAAATTGTTAAGTGTCTCACTGTTTCCTATACATATGTTTTTCTCAGTTAAAATGAATGCATGCTGTCGTTTATCAGTTACTGCATAATGTACACAGAAAAAATAGATTCTCCCAACTATGTCTGTAGCAATTATTTCTACGCTCTTCATTAGCTTGTAAAAATCCCACACATTTGCGTATCCATAGTATATACAGTTGTCTGGAATAGTAGTATTCATATTTATGAAGATATTGTTGCATGCTAGCTATTTTATTATTTATTGTGCCATTACTTTGCTTCTTACATGAGTGAGCCTGCCTCAGTTTATATTGCATTATTTTCACTTTTGAGTTTCATGGCAAATATGGACAGTTGTATAAGTCTGAAATTGCCTAGTTGTATTGTTAAATATAAAACACATTGTGAATAGGAAAATAAACATGCTGGAATTTTTGTGTTGGTGACTATGTTGGTGACTATGAAAAGGTAAATTGCTAAAAAGATCTAGAACCTAATTCAGAGGTGGCACAAAGCCAATGTTTGCAGATATGAGAGATGTTTATTGAACTGCCCATTTATGGCAGGTGCATTGAGGATTTATTATCAAAATAAGTGTGCATTTGTGGGTGATAATGGAGGTAGCAGCTCAATCACAGGTGTATTGCACCATATTACGGCACATTGCAACTGTATCTTGCATCTGCAGCTGTAAAGGCTCTGGTAGCTTTTTTGTGATAGACATTCTTGCTCAGAGGTGCAATGTTGCAACTAATACACAAGAGTCTGATCAGACTTTGTACACAAGAGTCTGATCAGACATCAGACATCATCAGTAGAAGAGACACCATCAGTAGGAGAGACATCATCAGTAGGATCAGTGGCTGATCAGAGATACCATCAGTAGAAGATAAACCAGCATTAACAGTGACATCATCAGTAAAATCACTGGTTGATTAGAGATACTGTACCATCAAACGCAACTGCACCTCTAAATCATACCCACAGTGAAGTTTTTTTTTATTCTTTTGTGTAACTTAAGTAAGGGTAGTGCACGATAGTGCCTTGTGAATTCATTGTAAATCATCCATAGTTACTAGTGGCAATCAAAGAAAATAGAAGCAGTGTTGTAACAGGAACCAAACAGAGCCGGCCCTAGCCTAAATTACGCCCTAGGCAAGATTTTGACTGTTGCCCCCGAGCACTGCCACTAGTTCCGTCTCCCCTTTCCCAGCACCATCAACCCTCATCATAGCAGTCATCATTTTGGTGTCCCTATCCGCAATATTTTAAATAGAACCAGCACACCCATTCGGTGCCTTTTTTGCTGAAAATTCTTCTTATTTGCATTGTTATGACCAGCACACACAAGGAGCTTCTGCTGATTAAAATGATATGCAGCATGACTATATTCTGTGTGCGACTGTGGCTGTACCTGCATACGGAATGCTATGTTACAGTGATTTCCATGAATACACTATTTCATATGCAGATACAGCCTCACTCACACACAGAATATAGGCATGCTGCATATCATTTTAATCAGCAGAAGCTGCTGATGCCCCTAGGCATTCCAAATGCCCTAGGCAATTGCCTAGTTGGCCTATGCCTAAGGCCGGCCCTGGAACCAAACATTTACATTTCTTGCAATATGCAAGTAAACTCAGTTCCTGTGGCTTATATACACTATTCAAAGACTGCCCTAAGGCAAAACCAAACCTCTTATTGAAACAGCATTGATTGATTTAGGCATAGATTCAAGAGTAATACAGCTTTTGCAAATACTAATCTTGGCACTTTATTAAGTAAAACATTTTATTATATAACTCTAGCATACTTTTAAAATCATATTGCACAATAAAAAACTTGGATAAAAAAAAATCCTGTGATTTTTACATTTCTGCCAAGAATTGCTGTTATGTATTTAGCCCAAGCAAATCTGTTACTGTATTGTTTATTTATTCATCAATACTGCTTGCCAACATTTGCAATATTATAAGCATCTGCTCAGACATCATCAGTAGAAGAGACACCATCAATAGAAGAGACATAATCAGCAGGATCAGTGGCTGATCAGAGATACCAACAGTAGGAGAGACACCATCTGTAGTAGAAAAATCATCAGTAGGATCAGTAGCTGATCAGAGATACAATCAATAGGTGATACACCATCAGTAGCAGTGACATAATCAGAAGGATCAGCGGTTGATCAGAGACACCATCAGTAGTAGAAATATCACTATCAGACGCTGATCAGTAGGATCAGCAGTTGGTCATAGTCATCATCAGTAGGAGACATATCATCAATAGGCAAGATATCATCAGTAGGAGAGACACCATCTGTCTCTGTAGAAAATTTAAGCTGCAGTGAAATTAGCATATTTTCACAGATCACCTGTGTTCAAATACACAGTTTCAAATGCAACTGCATGCCCCTCTTAATCATACCCACAGTGAAGATTTTAGTCTTTTGTGTAACGAAGTAAGTGTAGTGCACTATAGCCTTATGCATTCATTGTAAATCAGTTACTAGTGGCAATCGAAGAAAGTAGAAGCAGTAGTGTAACAGGAACCAAACATTTACATTGCTTGCAATATGCAACTAAACTCAGGGTTCCTGTGGCTTATATACACTATTCAAAGACTACCCTAAGGCAAAACCAAACCTCTTATTAAACCAGCATTGATTGATTTAGGCATGGATTCAAGAGTAATACAGCTTTTGCAAATACTAATCTTGGCACTTTTATTAAGTAAAACATTGGATTATATAATTCTAGGATACTTTCATATTGCACAATCAAATATTTGAATAAATAAAATATCCTGGGATTTCTACATTTCTGCCAAGAATTGCTGTTGTGTATTTAGGCCAAGCAAATCTGTTACTGTATTGTTTATTTATTCATCAATACTGCTTGCCAACATATTCAAATTAGGAAATAAAGATTGCTAATTATAGATGTAGTCTATGTAATCAGTCATTTCACATCAAATAATGAATGTAATAGGAAGCATTTTTTGTCATCTATCAATTCCTTTTAGAGAACACGATCATGAACAACACTGATGGCCTCTTAACCGCTAAGTGAGACAGAAGATTCAAGATTCACTGAAGTAGAATCTATAATTGTTGACTACTACAAAGTCGTAATGGATTTTTTAAATATTTAGAGGTACTAACTCTTCTGAATTGACTATATTCATTTGTGATTTAATAATAATAGAATATAATAGCCGTCCCGTAGTAGGTAGGTATCCATATTCCAGTTTTCTTAGGGCAGTACTGTGTTTTTCTGCAACAAATCTGACTCACATGGCTTATTTTTCCCATGAGACTTCTGATATCTACAGTAACAGGAATAATGCTATCTTTTCTTAACTATATCTGGCAACCACAATGGGGATTATTATAGTCTGAGCTGACTTTATGTCAAATACATGTGGGGCTTTTCTGTTTCTCTGTTTATCAGCCCTACATATAGAGCATAATCCGTCTGTTACATTTTGCTCTGAGGACACACAAAATAAGTACACAGAAGTAATAGTTTTATGGACAGGGGTTTCACCTCCCAAGCAATTCAACTTTTAGACTTCCTTTCCATACTTTATTTTAGTATGCAGAATTTCAGACTTCATGTCAATGCTGATTTTTATTTATTATTTATCACTTTATATAGCGCACACATATTCTGCAGCGCTTTATTGAGAATATTTGACTATTCACATTAGTCTCTCCCCCACTGGAGCTTACAATCTATGTTCCATACCACATGTGGTGTTCCCTACCACATGTATACACACTCACATACCACAGTAGGGTTAATTTGTTGGGAGCCAATTAACGGGATACATACAGATGACCGGTGTTTGGGATGCCAGTGTTCAGAATGCCGATGCTGGCATCCTGGAGGAGGGGATCCTAACATGAGTCAGGTAAGTATACCTACCTTCCCCCTGCCCGCCGCATTCATAACATATATGTCATTAAATATAAAAAATATATATTTTTTTTTATATATCTTTGTAACTCAGCTAATGCAATCATTAATTTTATTTTCTTATATGTTCACAGTTTCTATAAATTAATTTAATTTATAGTCAAATATTATGTATTCTTTCAGAGCCTATCTTAAACAATGCTTATTTGTTGATATTAAGATGTTAAGGTTAGGTAACTAAACTACTTCCACCCATTTTATATTAAAGTACGTGTTACCTAAATTCACCAATAAGCAAGCATGAGGGTACTGTCAGACTGTATTATCTATTTCTTTGTGAAAGTGATCAGCAATATATTTTCCCTCTGGCTTGCAACTGTACAATTGTTTTATTGGATTAGCTGAGAAGTGGAAATAAAATGGATATAGAATCAAAGTACCTCTTATCCAGAATCAATCTGGATTGTATTACAATTCATATGCTGGGGAGTATTTGTGTATCTGTTGACTGCAGTGAGCCCTTGGCAGTTTTCAAGGTTTGTAGGACTACGGGGACAACAGCGAAGAAGACGATTCATAAAACTATTTTAACATGCTCTTTGTGTTGTAGTGAGATAGAGATATTTGCTTTAGGCCTGTTGTGAACCTCATCTTTCAGTTGTTAAGAAGCTATTATTTTTTTTATATCTTCACCACAGATGTACACACAATGTTTGTACATGATTCAAGTGTTTTATTTACTATATCATTCTGATTTTTAAAAACATTTAATATTCACTTGAGTATTGGTGACTTTTTTAAGTATTATAATATAACATATTATGTTTCAGTGGCACAACAGGGCTTTTTGTGCCCTGTGTCAGCCATGCCCCTGACCAATGGCATTGAAAGGAGGTGGTGCCACTAGTGCCACTTCCTGCCCAGACTGCACACTGTGCATCGGGACCAATCGCTTAGCTATGGCCCTGGTTTTTCTTAAGCATCTTTACTCTTGTTTAGTTTCACAATACATAAGATGCGAAGAATGTTTTGGCACCATTACTCCTTGCTGCATAGAGCTTACAGTTCAATTGTTGATGTCTTAGGGGGAAATGTACTAAGATGGGAGTTCTATTTCAGATGGGACATTGCTATGGGCAACCAATCAGATACTATCTATTATCTTTTAGAAGGTGTTAAATAAATAGGAAGCTTCACAATGCATAGCAAATAAATAGAAACATATCCATAATAAAACACAAAGATGCGGGAATGTACACTGTTGCATATATATTAATAAAACCATAAGTTGTAAAAAAAATATATAACTACAAAGAAAGCACAATGGAAAGTGAACAGGTAAAGGGCTAACCCCAAACTATGCATGCGTAGTGTATAAATGATGTTAAAATCCAACTCAAATCCAGACTAATAAAGAAAACAGTTAAAATATTGATTTTTCATTGAACCCTTGTGGGGGGTACGGGACTTAACATAAATATCCATTTTGCATTATTTTGAAGCAAAGTGTTCTCCTTGTCATCTCCTCTTAAAGAGATAGGTAGGTGGTCTATCATTTTATATCAGATATTAGACAAGTTATGCTTTAAATCCCTAAAATGAGTAACCACCTGATTGTCATATTCTTTTTACTTTGAGGGCTTGCTAGATTTGGCTAGCCACCACATATGTTAGAGAGTGCATGATCTGGGGCCATTTAAAATACATATATTTACTAAACACTGCTAGAGTATGCATGATAATGTACCACATTAACAACAACAATTCACAAAATACACCATAGTCCTGTGTAGTATAATCTAACATATGCATAATGTATATTTCAAGTGCACTATGATAGGGTCTTGAAACTGGTCCCTAGAGTAAGAGGTGGTCCTTCAGGAAGTAGGGCCCACCATAGGGTTTCCCCTATTCCCCTGTGGGCCAGTCTGACCCCTAAATCCATAAACCTTTACTGGTTCTTATTGACACGCACCAGTATCTTCCATGCCTCATTTGTGTTTGTCATTTGTAACTTTCTGGCAAGTGTGCAGTCCACTTTAAAATGTCAGTGAAACTGGATTTGTGAATACTGCAGATTTACCTAATCTTGTATAGGAAGGCTACAGTGCAGCTGACCATTAGTATGTATTACACTGCTGCTGCACTGCCATGATACTATGCATGAATTACAGAAAACTGTAGATACTGTAGAGGTAAACAGATAATAACTTTCTGACCTAGGGGACTTAAGTAATACAACAAATACACTTATAGTCTGTTAATATACACAACACTTGGTGTTTTCATCTCCTAACAGCAGCCAGTACACTTGGTAAGTTTCATCTGGAATCTGAGAACAGTCATTTGTTGTTGGGGAAATGCCTGTACTGCCATCAAGGAGAAAAGAATATTGAAAGAGATTCAGCGAGGCTTGTCGGATGCTAATGCTGTTGTCATTTGAGAAGTAACAGAGCACATACTTATGGAGTAAAGGAAAATGCTCCTACTTTCAATGTTTAATTTTGCTTTATTTTTCCCACTCTATTTAGCTGCATGATTCCTGCTTTCTTAATGTACAAAATCATTTAAGACTGCAGGGGCTCAAAGGAATAATTCATTAAAGGACAATTATTATGAGTTGAGGTTGAAGTTTTCTCTGTGCAGTTTGATAGCCAGAGAAAAAGAGAGCACACATAAGGTGCTATATTTTGTGCCTCTTCAAATTGACTGTAACAAATTAGATCCCAATTTAAGAACTCTATACATTTTAATGCCTAAATGTTTGACACTAGATGAAAGGTCCTTCATGTTTCATTTTGCTGCAATAAATGACCTGCAATTATACCTCTGTTCAGGGCTTGCTCACTGGGTTTAATGTCTACAAAGATTGCAGTCTTTCTGAATAGGCCACACAGCATATCGCAGCCTGCTCATTTACAGCTAATAAATTAAATGAAGAGGTTCACCTGCGAAAGTACTGTATATGGATTATATGGATTTATTTGTATGTATTATAGCCATACAAATGTACAGTGCTTGATGGTAGTCAGTAGCACTCTCCACTAAATGTGGTATTTAGTAAGTTGTCATGTATATCATGCATTTTAAGTTAAGATGCTATCTCTGTATATTACTTTTTTGTATAATGTCTGCTTAATCTATTTTACAACATCACTTTATCAAAATATCATAAGGATGTCACACTACTTGCTATTTTATGTGACAATCCGATCATCATGTGATTTAGGATGGGTTTTTTAATGACACTTATTTCATGATGTACTAATGAGAATGAGACTAGCTCTTCATCAGTTCATGCATAGTATAGCAAAAGTAACAGAAATAGGTGCACAATACTAATAAGAATATATAATAAACTCTGCTATATAACACCATCAAATTTAGACTGTGACCGGGTGACCTCATCTGGTGGGTTCCTAACATTCCTAAGGTTCAAGTCCTGGCCCAGCAGGTTACGTTATGTCAAGTATCTATATTTTACTCTATCCTAGAGTCAGAGTTTAATATAATTACTCTAATTAGCATTTTCTCTGATGTGATAGCAGTTGCCAGCTTCTGGGTGATAGAATAGAACTTGCAGTTATTTGGGGTCCCTTGATGTTGGGCTATAAAAATGCATTGATCAATCCATGAACCAAATCTAAATTATTTATGTATTAAGGTTAGTAAGTTTAGAATGGTGAGTGCTGAATTCTTTGTATATATATATATATATATATATAAATATATATATATATATATATATATATATATATATATATATATATATATATATATATATATATATATATATATATATATATATATAGAAAAAGAAAGTCGGCACACTCGACAGGTTCTAAATAAACCGTTGAAACATCAAGTCACCTGTGAAGGTGTGATTTTACTGAAAAGCCAGAGAGTGCTGCCTCTCTTCTTTTATCCTGTATGCTTGCCATTGGAAGGCTCCCGGCAAAAGATATCTACAATTATACATTGGAAGTGCCAAATCTCTCTCTCTCTCTTTCTCTCTCTCTCTCTCTCTCTATATATATATATATATATATACAGTATATGTATATACATTCTTGTATTGAGTGCAGCACTCAAACAATATGCAGCATATATTCTTGCATGAATGTTGGCTTGGACAGGTGTACCGTCAATAATTACAGTCCAACAAATAAGCATCACTTTGGGGCTCCTTTAAAGTGCAAAATGGCTGTGCTTTATTGTGTCCACGGCAAAGCCAGTGTTCGGGGCATACAAAAAGTGTAATATATAGTATATAATTTTTTTACCTATAATTCCTGTCTTGTAAACATTTTTATACATTTACATGCCAGTTACTGGACACAATTGACCATAGGGAGACATTATATTTAAAGCATACAGCAGAATGGTAAGAGTGTGTAGATCCTCAGTTTGCTGCTAAACAGGACTCTATCCATACTTCTACTGTAGCTCTACTAAATTACACAATTGTAAGTTACTATCACACAGAAATAGAGAATGAAAAGCTTGGTAATTCTTGTTGTCTGCAGGAAAAGAACACAACAATAATGTAATTAAGAAAAGAGCTAAGCATTGTGGAGTATGATACTAAGGAAACTCTCTTGATTTTGTTTATGCACATTTGTATACAGTGTACAGATGTGTCCTCATACACATAGCCTCAATACACAATGCAGTGCAGAGGGAGGGCAGAGCTGGTGGAGTACAAGCTCCGGGCGCCGAGTGATCAAAGGGCACTGGAGCCATGCACAGCAAATTGTGCCACGGGCTCCCCCGCCCTGCTCGCCAACTCCCCTGCTCCTTCCCCTGCCCGGCTGCGGTGCTTACAGTGTGGAGATGCTGGGATTCAGCTGTCAGAGGCAGAGGCACTCGGCAGGACCGAGAAGCAGGTACAGTGGCATCATGGGAATTGTAGTTTATATGTTACTGCTCAGACTTTGAGCAGTTAACGATTAAACTATAAATCCATAAGGCCATGCTTTGCCCTGGCCGGAGGTCTTGAGTCACACAGGTTATCTTTAACAGTGGAACCGTGCTAGTGGGATGCCTGCATGCAGAGTGAGTGCAGTTAGGAAGATAAGGCTGTTCTGGAGGGAGACGGCTCTGCAGTTCTCTCCCTCCCCCTACCTCCCCTGTGTTTATCTAAGCAGCAGCATCAGGAAGAGGACTCCCACGTGCACAGTATGTGCTTTTTCACAGGGTAAAGTGTACATATAACTGGAAGCATAAATGTGTGTACGGGGGGAGCCCGTGGCACAATTTGCTGTGCATGGCTCCAGTGCCCTAGAAATGTTGTGCCCTCCATCCAAAAAGTTTTTGATGCCCCCCCCCCCCCCAAACATTATTATTTTACTTACTGTCTTATTGCCACGGGGTTACATGTTTATTGCCTGGGGTTATGTTCTCTTTTGCAGGGATTATTTGTTCTTTTCCGGGGTTATGTGTTCATTGGGTTTGTTATATAGTATGTAATGGGCATCACAATGTGTTATATAGTATGTAATGGGTGTTACAATGTGTTATATAGTATGTAATGGGCATTACGGTTTGATATATAGTATGTAATGTGCATTACGCTTTGTTATATAGTATGTAATGGGCATTACGGTGTGTTATATAGTATGTAATGGGCATCATGTGTGGCCTTATGTGTAATTGGCATGTGGCTTTATGTGTAATGGGTATTACAATGTTCGTTAAATGTGCAATATGCATTACGATGTGTGCTATAAAGTTAGGCTGCACCCCCTTTTTGCCATGCAAGAGCCACGCCTACTACAAATGGGGGGGGGGGAGCCACGAAACATACCCTTGCTCTGGGCACCGTGACACCTAGCTACACCACTGATGCAGTGTAAAATATTTTTCTTAACATTTAACTCTAATTCACCCATAAATGTAGAGATCAGAAATAGCTGATCTGATATCCTATATGTTCTATATAATATAGGTTAGTACAATAATCCTGTCCTTCATTCTATGATATTTTACAGTAGTAGTGAGAAAATGAATATAGTTATAGGCAAAATAATCCATTTTCAGATTACATAAATTTGTTTGTGTACACCCACCTGCAACTTTTCCAAAATACATTGATTTAGTGTAGTAGCTGCCTTCTTTGTCTCAACAGAGCAGACAGAGTTCATTATTTTGTTGCCCTGGGATATGATACAAAGTTGTTCTCTAGATACAATTGTATCTAGTATAGGGTAGTGCAGTTGCAGGTTCCTGAAAAGGAAAATAAACAACAGTGCATAATGATATAAGCACATAGCTGAAATGCTATGTTATTAAGATAAATCAAAGTACTTCAGAAGTGTTTCAGCAGGAAATGTGCAAAGCAGTCAATTTAAAGGTGTCCACCCCTGGAATTGGCATCAGAAAGAGCACAAAATACTTAAACTAAGTAGGTCCAAATTTATCATTAGTTAATGCATAATAATTGTTCCTATAGAGCAGGGGTTCCCAATCTTTTTAGAATCACGGCACCCTATAGTAGCAGAATTTTTCCACGGCACCCCTAGGCCCCCCCAAAAATATATAAAATTAAGTAGATTGTGTTTATATGTGTTTCTTAGGTTCAGTTATGTGGTAAAGGGCAGGATTTGCTTCTGATTGTACATATTTTATGATTGGCAGCCACCAGCACTGGTTTTGTCCACAAATAATTGATCATAAATAATTTGAATTGGTCCTGGACCACCAACCCGTGGCACCCCTGTAAGTGTCCCGAGGCACCCCAGGGAGCCACGGCACACAGTTTGGGAACCACTGCTATAGAGGAATATGAGTTTACAATTAATATATGATTTACATAGTAATGTACATATGCTTTTGTTTCATACAGATGTGTAGTAGTAGTAGTTTGTTTATTTATAAGGCGCCACAAAGTGTCCGCAGTGCCATACATAGCAAACAAAAAACAAATTACAAGGTAACGTACAGGGTGTGTTGATAAAATACAGCATAAATAGGGGTATAGCTGGTAGAACTAAAATCAGCACCAGTTCTGGATCGGGAACAGGACTAGCCCCATTTTATTGTTATATCTTCAATAGAGATAATGTACAAACCAATCAGCTTTTATTGCCATTTTTTAAACACTG
This sequence comes from Crinia signifera, assembly GCF_055691185.1. Lineage (NCBI taxonomy): Eukaryota > Metazoa > Chordata > Amphibia > Anura > Myobatrachidae > Crinia > Crinia signifera. Next base: position 150,550,607 of record NC_139220.1, read on the forward strand.
CCTAAAACATGACAGGAGCTAATTGGTTGGTACTTTGGGCCACATTTATTACCAAATGATACCATTTTTATCACTCCTTACCTACTGAAAATGCAGCTACTGCTTTTTGTAAAAACAGATGGTGCTGTTTTTCAAATGACAGGCATCAAAGCTAGTCAGGGCCGGCGCCACCACTAGGCAGCTCTAGGCATTTGCCTAGGGCGCCGGCACCTGGAGGGCGGCAGTTCGCCCCTCACCCCCAGCGAACTGTGTAAAAAAATTGCTGCCCCGGCGTCTCTGCAGTGCTGGGGCGGTCAGGGGTGTCTGTGCCGTAGGGGTACCTGCGGCGCCGTCATGTGTATAAAGCTGGCTGCGGCCGGCGGGGTCCCTGTAGTGAATAGCAAATAACTAGCGCTATGCGCGCGGCGACGCGGGAAGCGCTAGTTATTTGCTATTCACTACAGGGACCCCGCCGGCCCCAGCACTGCAGGGACGCCGGGGCAGCAATTTTTTTACACAGGTACCACCCCCCCCCCTCCCTCCGGCACCGGGGCGCCCCCACCCCGACTCGCCTGGGGCGCTCCGGTGCCTTGCACCGGCCCTGGAGCTAGTCCTTTTTCTTTTGCTCATATAAAATATACTTTTCGAACTCTCATTCGGGAGAATTCAATTGCCAGTGAAGGGGGAAGTTGCTTTTGCCACCTTTGCACCTTTCACCTTGCTGATTTACACCCCTGTTTGCCTAAAAGTGACTGGTTCCCTATGGGAAAGGGAACACTTTTGAGCGAGATCCCAAGTGAGGTGGGTGCTGTGCAAGATACATGCCGGCAATTTTATTCCCCCCCATTTCTTGGAATTCTCCAGGTTACTTCTGCTGATAGGCACTTAGGACCCAACAGAGAGGCTGTAGTATCCAGTCATTGCCCACAGTGCACTGCGGCAGCTCATTCTCCACCTGTTTCCTCCCGCACTCTGCCCCTTTCCTCCTTTTCTCACATCCTAGTCTATGCCCATACATCCTGCTCTCTAGAGTCACCCTGATTATTCTTCACATCTCTGGCTGCTTTATTAATAGCCCCATTCGCTATTATAGGACTTTCATTGGGATTCCCGCACCCTATGGAATGCCCTCCCACAAACAATAAGACTCTCCACTAGCCTCCAAACTTTCAAGCTTTCCCTGAAAACTCACCTCTTCAAACATCAAATTTAGGTATTACACATATAACCGTCAGAGGTACTTATGTATTATATATCTTCCCTTCTTGATTTGCAACTTGGTGGTATTGCTATACTATTATTGGTGCCTGTCCCTCCTATATCCCTGTAGATTGTAAGCTTGCAGCAGGGCCTCCTACCTCCAAGTCTGTCTGTTGTTACCCAGTTTGTGCTATCATTGTCTATAATTGTAAAGCGCAACAGTATTTGCTGCACTATATAAGAAACTGTAAATAAATAAATACTGCTTATGGATTCTTGAACTTTGTTTGGTAGGCACCAGGTGAAGACTCACCTGGCACCAGGTGCGGGTGGGGACTCACACCACCAGTGCAGGGAGAGGACAGGCTGCTGCAGCTGCCTCTCACTCCAGCTCAGCACACAGAACTGCAAAGTGTGTGCTGGGCTGGGGAGAAAGGCTGTACTGCAACAAAAGTCTGTCTGCTCTCTCTCTCACTGCTCAGCTCCTTGCAACAGGGGAGGAGGTAGTGGGTACCGGCCCCTCCATCAGACCCGTGTGGGTAAAAAGTACCCCCTCTCTCAGCGCCACTGCCCAGGAGAGTAGGCAGGCATATGCTAATCATCTTTCTTTGATCTCACAAGTCATGTACTGTGACTATATACTGTAACAAAATACTGTAAATGTGTATATATAATCATAAGCATAAATATAGCAATTGACTTATTGCATTCCAGCAACAAATTTATGAATCTCAAACTATTGATTTTTGGGTTTGACTGGCACATTGTATAAACAAACTTTTCATCTTGCTGCCAGCATGAAAACATCTAAAGCTAGTGGCTTTTGAGCTGCTGATAAACATTTACCTAAAAGATTGGCATTTATTATATTCAGATAGATATTGTTGGCTGTATGGCTAAACAGGGAATCACCGTAGACTTGCCTTGAGTTTAAATTAGTATGCTTGAAAGAGTTGACCATCTGTCCAAGAATCAAGATTTTTCAGGACCTCTCATTCTACCATAACAATAAAAATGTAGATTAGCTTGCACGGCTTGAAAATAAATTTATGATGTTATATCTTTGTCCAAAGCTACAATTTTTGCATAAGACATTCATATGGCAAATTGTACTTGGCAAGTCATCATTAACTATCATCCAACCGTAGATAATCTTTTTTGTGCTTTCCTAAAGTATATTTGTTTAACAACAGCTTCCATTAACTAAAGCACTAAAATGAATCTTTGTATTGTAAAGTTAAATGACATGCTATAGAATACAAAATGTTATACGCTGTTGAAATTATCCAGCTATTATGTGTAGAAACTTTCTGTTCCCTTTTGTAATTATTGTAACTTCAACTAAACAAATGACATCATTTGACATTTATTTCAGTTTTGCTATTTGAAATACAATAACAACTTTGCTTTAAAACCATATGTGGTTTCATTTATTAAAAATATAGATAAAGGGAGATAAATTCTATAATACTTTTAATACAGCACATACAGTACTGGCCTCCATCTAACATTACCTACTTGCTTGTAATGAGCTCCACTGTCATTTCTTTTTCTAATGCCCTCATACACACACGGTTCAGTTTGGTCTATATATGATTATGCTTATATATGCATGTAATGTATGTATAAATGTAATCAAAACTTGAATCAAAATCAAAGAGACAACAGTCTTCAGATGCATTCAATGCCAATTCGATCACGATGCACAGCCCTGCTGCATCGAAATCGAATAGAAAAATAGACTGTGCAGGCAAGACAACATAGTACTGATCTGTACTTATATAGCCCAAATTTTATTTTATTTGCTGTTCGATTGGATCCCGATTCATTTCCAATCGCATCAGGATCAAATTGAAAGTAAAATTGCACTGTGTGAACACACCTTGAGTTTGGCAAACAGATTTTGTGGATTGTGATTAGGGTGGATCTTGAGTGGAAAGAGAAAATTTTACATCATCAACATTAATTTTTTGTACAAGTTATTAGGAAATTAGTTCAATTTTTGGTGTACAGTCTAATTCAAGGGTATGTGTGGGAGGAGGGACATAAAGAGGGGGGGGGGTTATAATATTTGTAATACTATTTGAAATTATACTTATCATGTGTCCAAGGGGAATCCATACAATTCACAATTCTCCTTGATAATGGTTAGCAAAAGTATGTGTTAAATTATGGTCATTATTGAGGGTTTTATTAATTACTTTGATCATTCTACCTTTGTCTTTCAATACAATGATGTGTATAGATATATGTGGCTCTGCATTTTTAAATGATTTTATTATTTAAATATATTAAAAATGTAGATAATTAGGAACAAATGTCTAAAAATCCTTAATATTAGACAATGTTAATATTAAATACATGTTACTTTGACAGTCATTCATTTTGAAATCTGTTGTCTGCTCATTTCTGTAATACTACCTTCATTAGATCTAGAATATGTGTTCTGAGAGTTGTCAGTCAACCACAATTCTCGTGTTGTATTGAAAGACAATAAGACAGAACTATGGCATACCAGGTCCTTTGCATCTTTATAGACAATACATTACTTACAGCTTAGACATCATTGTATCTGCATATGAAGCACTCTCACTAGCTCTTCATACTACTGAGCATGCAGACTTTCCAGTCTATGCTGCCATCTGAAAGACCTAACCAACATGAGCCCCAATTCTATATACAGTTGTGAACACCAGAAAATCACCTTTGCCAGGAGAGAATTATAAATAAACAAATTTTTAATTGCTTTCAATTACATGGTCAACTGTTAGGTTAGGTTGTATTTCTATTGGTTTCTGGATAAAATATATACAATAACAATCATTGTATAGCTAACGGCAGAGAAGGGCCATTCAGAATCTCTTTTATGACTGCAGTATTTCAAGGTTACCATTTTTTGAAAATTACATTTATTTATTTATTAACAGTTTCTTATATAGCGCACACAGATTCCGCAGCGCTTTACAGAGCATAGTTATAATCAAAAACACATAACAAATTACAGTACAAGACAGTTTAGGACAAGCACATGGTTAATATAGATAGTTGCATCAGGGGACAGGACACTGAAGCAATCATCAGGGTGGCAGAGGTTTATATATTCTAAGAAAGGCACATGAGGAGAGAGGGCCCTGCTCGTGAGAGCTTACATTCAGTTTTATGTTTGATTCTAAGTCTCAGTACAACGTTTACAACTCTGCAACTAGACAGAGTTTGTATACACAGGTGTGTATCTCTAATGGTTGCAGGGTCCACACCGCACCTTTTTAAAATACCTACTGAATGTCTCCTCTAGCATCACAGATTCCACGAGGAACATGGCATAAGTGCTTTGCTTCCAGAGGTCTGCGCTTGCTCACTACAGAAATCACTGGGAAACAGATGCCTGTGACGTTTCCTGGATATGGACGTATGTGCAGTAGACTCTTATAAGTGTCATAATCTACTGCAAAATAATCCAGGGAGACAGACGAAGGACCCACACGGAAGCAGCACACGGCCTTTCCTTATCTAAATATCTTATAATTTATGAAGAAATCTCTACAAGTTTGCTTGAAGAATGAAATGAAAATTTGAATTAATTAAATGTTTGAGAAAATGTCTGAAAGATCTTTAGCCATATATATTCAGATATAGCTAAGGATATATACCGTTCTGTAGGTTCCATTTTGTTTTGTCAAAGTATGATGACAATGTGTTGATATATTTTGGCTCAATGTTAGTATCCTCGTTTTAAACCAATGGCAATAAGATTATCAATGGCACCTTGGTGTCCGCACCAAGGCACTTTTTCTGTTGGGCCAAAGAAACTAAATATTATTTAATTAGTAATATGGAGCAGGAATCAATTAACTTGCACATGATAGCTACACTGGCTGCTCTTAGCAATACATAAAATGTATGCACTACAGTACAGTACATTATAATAGAGTTTTTCTATGCATTTAACTAGCCCAAATAGGTCACTGTGTCTTACAGTAGCATTACTCTGAGGCAGAGAAAAGTGATGGTCCATTTGTTTGTATAGTGCTTGTCTTGAAAAATTAACCCAGAATATGTATTGTAAAAGAAAAGTATTTCTTTAAATCAAACCTAACACATATTGTAGATTGTTGACCTCCCTTATCATTGTGAAGGTTCCTACAGTTACACCGCAGAGGCAGAATGGTGCAGGATAAATACACATATATATTTATATATATGTGTCCAAATCTGCCAGCACTCGCCAAGAAAGGTCCAACTGGCCCTGGTGCCTTTACCAAAACACAGAATCCAATCGGAATAACGGCACTCTAGAGGCAGGTATAAATTCAAAAAAATATGGTGTATTATAATACAACATTTTGGGGGTATAAGCCCCATTGTGAGGACACATCTACAGAGGCTTTTAGTGTGTCCTGATGATGGGGATTTTACCCCCGAAATGTCATATAATACACTATGTTTTTTTAAATTTATGCCTGCCTCGGGAGTGCTGTTATTGCGATTGAATTATAATTATATATATATATATATATATATATATATATATCAGTAGGAAATAACTGGTACTCGGAGACTTGAAGGCGGTTAAAAAAAGGAATTAGGTTTAATCCATGTGCAGGGAAAGCAGTGGTGTTTCGGGGCTGGGCAGCACCGTCTTCAGACCTGGAAGTGCATTACCAAGTCTAAAGATGGGGCCGCCGAGCCCCGAAACGTCACTGCTTTCCCTGCACATGAATTAAATCGAATCCCTTTTCTTCACCACCTTCAAGTCTCCGAGTGCCACTTCTTTCCTACTGCTACATTAGGAGGCTGCCATAACTCCTTGGTGAAGGCACCGGAGCCAGTTATAGAAAGTATTCATCTATATTCATCTATATATATATCTATATATATATATATCTATATATATAATGAGGATATCTATATATATCCTCATTATACTAAAACACTTTCACCTCTATGGGCTACGGGGTGGATATCCAAGTGTTGTTCATGCCTGAGGCCGCTAGATGGTGCCCAATAGAGCAATTCAAGTGTTGCTATGTTCAGCCGTGCATAGCTGCCTGTGCTGAGTGTCCACATATATATATATATATATAGAGAGAGAGAGAGAGAGAGAGAGAGAGAGAGAGAGATCCATAGGTGAAGCGGACACTCAGACACTTGCATAATAGTGAAAGAAATCAAGTATTTTATTGAATAAAACACACGTTCTGTGTTTCACCTTTATGAAAGTCTCAGAGTGCCGCTTGAACTGTAGATCTATATTAAAGGTTCTGCACCCCACCTGAGGGCACTTGAGCAGGTTATCCCTTAGGAGACTCCATAGTGCAGGAGATCAGAATTCATTTATATATATATATATATATATATATAAATACGCTGCTCGTGCTGCTCATTAAGGCCCTTATTCTGGTTGGTGCGGCCGGAGCCGCATATGCGGCTCCGACCGTGCAGGCGAATCCCCGCCTTCCATACGGATCGCCACGGCCGTCCGTACGTGGATATGTGGCGATCCGCATGAAATTGGACGGGGATACGCCTCCTCCATGGTGGGAGCAGCCCCTGCATTCGATGGTCGCCGAACATCGAATGCAGGGCCGCACGCTCCACCAGGTCCCGCAACACAAGACCACACGGACACTTGTCCGTGTGAAATCTTGTATGGGAGCGGGCAGCTGACATCCGGCGATGTCAGATGCCCGCCCCGTACCCACGCGTCACGGCCTCATTACCATGCATACGCCCCGCGTTTGCATGGGAACGCCCATGAAACGCGGGGCGTATGCATAGGGTAATGAGGATAAGTAGCCCCTCACGCCCCTCTACGCCCCCTGTGCGGCGTATAGAGAATCCTTGCGGCGAAATCGCCTGCACATGCGCAGAGTGACCTCTGCACATGCGCAGAAGATAAACATCGGCGGCCCGTACGCAAGCGGGAATATCCGCACCAACCAGAATAAGGGCCTAAGTGTGTTGGGTATAAATGCCGGGCCCGGGCAGTATCAGGTAGCTGCTGCTCCCCTTACCAGGGGTTTCTGCCTTTTTCACCGTTGATTGCTGCTATCTTGATCTGAACGAGTAATGTAAACTTTTTTATCTTTTTTGCATTATTGTACATGTTATTTCTTGTTTGCACTAGTACCCTCTGCAGGTTACTGAATGCCATATCCATGTGTTTCTAGGCTCCTTGATAAAGGTCCGCCATTTATGGACCGAAAAGTCGGGGCACATATGGAAAATTATTGTTCCTAATCTTTATGTTGATCAAATATACTGGATACAATAAAGCCCTAAATTGAAGAGTGCCTGACATCCCCCACTGGATTAGTGGTGTATACACCCTGAACTATATATTATAGTGGAAGCGGCCTGGCACTCACTCAGTTGAATGCAGCACACACCATCTGGAGACAATAGGTAGAATCGGGAAATGACCAGGCAGCGGCACTCAGAGGAAGTTTTTTCAAAGTATAATTCAAAACAAATCCAACGTTTTGGGACGTGTAAGTCCCTTTGTTAAGGTGTAGGTGAACGTTCACCTACACCTTGACAAAAGGACTTACACGTCCCGAAACGTTGGATTTGGTTTGAATTACACTTTGAAAAAACTTCCTCTGAGTGCCGCTGCCTGGTCATTTCCCGATTCTATATATATATATATATATATATAGGAGATTTGTGGTGAGGCACTCGTGGCAATTGTAATCCAGAACAAAGCTAGCCAATAGGAGATAGCAGCAACGTTTCAATTTATTACTTCAAATTTTCGTCAGGTTACCTGACGAAAATTTGAAGTAATAAATTGAAACGTTGCTGCTATCTCCTGTTGGCTAGCTTTGTTCTGGATTACAATTGCCACGAGTGCCTCACCACAAATCTCCTACCAATCCTCTGTGTAGGCACCGGCGCTGCTGTTTTTGCTGTTACAAGGAGTGCCAAACCCCTGTCCTCTATATATATATATATATATATATATATATATATATATATATATATATATAGATAGATACAGAAGTACCAACACACTCGCCATTCCTAAGAATGGGGTGCAAACAGCACCCACTTCCCAGGATGGGGTGCATTGGCCTGTGACCACACACTCTAGTAAATACAAACACAGGGGGCCCAGCACTCACTACAACAAACAAACTCACCTTAACATTCAAATAATCAATTAAATAAATAATGGGGTTTTAGTTCATGAATTGATCAATGCATTTAAGCTTGCAGCCCATCGCCAAGGGACCCCATTTCACTGCAAGTCCTACACTAACAACTGATTTTCATGGGAACCTGGCAACTGTTTGAATGTTAAGGTGAGTTAGTTTGTTGTAGTGAGTGCTGGGCCCCCTGTATTTGTATGTGTATATATATATATATATATATATATATATATACACTACATACTTACATCGGCTGTCCTAATGAAGGGGCTTAATGCTGTTGACCTCCACATGCTGACCTTTTTTCACCTATTTGAAGATTTGAATACACTTGTTTTTTCCACCACAAGTGAGTAAGTGAGTGCCGCCTCCTGTCCTCCTTTTTCACTAAAGGGACCTTTCATATACATAACATTTTAGGATGGCACCTTCAATATCATTCATTACGCACAGAGTGTCGGATTTACATCCTATATATATCTCCATTACAAAACTGTTTATCATTTTTAATCTACAACTGTTTTTGAACTTATCTATGTTTCTTGAAATGTAAATTTCAGGCATGAATAAATGCACTTAACTCATTTTTTGATACTGGTAATATTATTTGGTATACCTTCCTATCTATGGTAAAACCTGAATGTATTTGAAGAGCAATGGTGAACATGTTCTAGAACAGTTTTTTGTTGTTGATTTTATGTAGCTTTGTATAAATCTATGAAAAGACCCTTGCTTTTTCTTTTTTTCTTTTTTTTCTTCTTTTCATTCTATCGTACATACAAATGGATGTTACTATTGAGAACAAACCGTTGCTGAATGAGCTGTACAGTGATAAATTTTTCTTGTTAGGAGAAATTACATTCACTAACTTGAGCTACTTCAGCATGAAATTGGAAACGAATCATTTTGTCTTAATTTACATTCTTGATTCAATGGAGATGTGAAGTACTGGAAAGAGAAAAAAACATAGCAACTGTCGGTGCAGTACAAATAAGTGCATTACATATATGTGGAGTCGTATTGTAATCTATAGATATTATGCAAACA
>NC_139220.1:150562483-150564983 GCF_055691185.1 Crinia signifera
GGGGGAGCAGTGGGGCGGGCAGCGGGTCCCTGAGAGCTTAGCTTGCGGCGCCGGCGAGTGCTGACCTGGCCGGGCGGTGATGATCATAGATATCAGCAGCGCTGCGGGAGTCGGGACGGGACGCGCAGTGGCTGGTATTAGATTTTAAAATACCTGTCAAATGACTGGCCGTTCTCTGATTGGCTGGCTGAGAGCTCAGCCAATCAGAGAACGGCCAGTCATTTGACAGTTATTTTAAAATCTAATACCCGCCACTGCGTGTCCCGTCCCGACTCCCGCAGCGCTGCTCATATCTATGATCATCACCGCTCGGCCAGGTCAGCACTCGCCGGCGCCGCAAGCTAAGCTCTCAGGGACCCGCTGCCCGCCCCACTGCTCCCCCGGTGTCTGCATGCATATGCCTGTCAGGTGGGCAGGCATATGCATACAGGGAGGTCGGACAAGATCGTACATGCTGACCGTCCGACCTCCCTGATCCGGTCCAATGCGCACGGGACCGCGCATCGGATCGGATCAGATATCACACACCTGCGATTTTGGGCCGATTTCACCCGATTATCGGCACAAAGTGCCGAAATCGGATGCAATCGTCCCAAAATCGCACAGTGTATGGGGGCCTTAAGTATAAATGCAGGTGGCAAATGGCACTCGTTATTCATAGCAAAGTGGTTCAATAATTATCAACCATTTCCACTAGAATGTTGATTAGATTCCAACACATAGGGACTTTCTTTGTAGAGTAGACAAGCACAGGTCTGCAGTCAAGTGGTAGGGATAAGGACATAATGTTGCAGTTCTTTGTGAACAGCAACGCACTACACATCAACCCTCTACAAACCCCTACCTGGACCTAACTGCCTTGCACCTGTAAAAAGTCAATAAGTATGCCATGAGTTTCTAGTTTATCTTCCTTGCTGTGTTAAAATGTATTACTGTAAGTGATACCAATGTCTGAATAAATATGAAAAACATGAATTATAATAGCTGGTTATGCAATGAGAACCTGAGTTACCATATGTTTCTGTCTCTGCACCTTTAAAAAAATTATACTAATACCTTATTGCAGCACAGCTGCTTTTGTCAAATTTCCTTCTCTTTCCAAATTTTCATGTATACTTAGAAGACTCTTCAGTCTTGGCAAATGAGAAACACATTGGAGATATGTGGTTGGCTTCGAGATGCAGGCATAAGCGAGATCTGCCCAACCTTGTTTTATGTTTTGAACGATTGTAGCCAGAACTCTCCAGAATAGCACTGATGTCTGCAGCTGGCAGTCTATTCATTTTCTTCTTATAACTACAATCTACAAGTATTACATTCTAATGCCGCCCATACACATCCCGCTGCGGGAGTGCATTCTGTGCTTAACTATCACGCATCACATTGCATTGCATGCCTTGTGCAGCACATACTTTTTGTACTGTGCGATGAGGTGCTGCGGGAGTGCGCACCTCAAAACACTCATCGCACAGACCGCATCAGGACGTGTATGGCCACGTTAAGTCACTTGTGACATGCATCTTTGGAAGTAGTGTTCCAAATAATATTCATTGTTGAGCAGTGTAAAGTATTCTTATATGTGATCAAACCCAAAGTACATTGTGCTTCCATGTTCTGCCACTGAGCTATAGCAGCATTATCAACATGTTCAAACTGATTTTGTAAGGTATTAGTAGAGTAATATGCACATAAAATATTTTCTTTATATTAAAATTCAGCCACTAAATGCAAATTTGAAATGAATAAATAATGGTAAATGAAAAGGACTGTTGCCTTTGTCAAGCTATGTACATGGAAATTATGCATTTTATTTCCATCTCTATTTTTATTATTCTGTTTCTTTAAAGTGTAAGATAATAAGATTCCCTCCTATCTGATTTGTTGGGGCTTATTCATGAGTGTCTAAAATATAACACTTTGACTGCTCTCCATAGATTCACTTTAAAAGGTTCCTTATTTTTACTTAGATAAGAGAAAGAAAAATGTTTGATAAATATCCCCAAGGGTGCTAAACTTAGAATAAAGTACTAAATATCCACTGAGGAATGCTTGGCTGCATTTATTAAACTTAGATGCAGAACATTACAAACCAATGGACAGTATGGTAGTGTATTGGTTGCCATACAATAGCTATCTTACATAGCTGGAACCTTGGCTTCCAGAGTCCAACAATGATGTATGCAATAGGCATGAGTACCCAGAAAACCCCTGACAGACCAGATTTTTTGTTCTGAGATAGAGACAGCATTGTCTCCATATCTTCACTGTCAGCAGCTCGTGAGATGCCCAACAGCAGCTCATCTCATCTTAAATGCATCCTATCTGATAAATGTAATTAATCAACTGTCATGCCATGCTCTTAGAGTACTGTATATGGACAAATGGCAGGGATGTGGTCAAGGAGAATTGGATCACAACTCAGATTTGCGACTGGGGCATTTAGCTAGGTCACTCTGGCCGGATGTAATTAGCTGCTTCTGCTGTGGCTATTCAGTTACAG
>NC_139220.1:150569983-150582483 GCF_055691185.1 Crinia signifera
ATGCTGGAGAAGCGGGACCCGTTATTTTAAAAACGAAAACAGCAGGTTAATACATCTCCCCCTATGAGAGTGTAAACTATGCTCCTACTTACTATGCAGTTGCAAACCTCACTGTATAACAATGAAATCCCTAATGCTGTAATTGTTCCTTGTGCTACTGTAATTGCATTGGTCAGTTATTGCTGTACAGTATGTGTGAGACAGTTTGTCATTCTTAATATTTAGTTCAGAAATATCTACATTTAAGATGGTTTTGAAATGGGCACATTATCTTATGCTTCAATAAAAATATATCTTTTTACCCAGAACTTGGTACCGATTGTAATCTTATAGCTATTTCCTTTTTCATTACTTACTTCTTGAATACTTTATGAACAGAATATTAATTACTTCTCTCTGTAAGTTGAAATAGCAAATATGCTTTGCAAAATGGCAAATACTATACACCGCCAGTGTGATGAAAGTATTGTAATTACATGGAAAACGTAAAGGCTAATAACTCCACCTTGTAATACATTTTCATATAACATGCCTCTAACTTTGTTTAGGCCACATATACTAGTGTATAAATTACGTGATTAACATGCTTTCCTTAAATATAGACCAATTTAAACTTAAAAATCATTACACCAAATGTATTTTACGCGCATTTAGCATGTTCTATTCACAATGCATAATCCATGCACTATTTATTATTTGCACTGTCTCTATGGGCTGTCTAATTCAGACCTAATCGCAGGACAAATTTGTTCTCAAAATGGGCAAAACCATGTGCACTGCAGGTGGGGCAGATGTAACATGTGCAGAGAGAGTTAGATTTGTGTGAGTTATTTTGTTTCTGTGCAGGGTAAATACTGGCTGCTTTATTTTACACTGCAATTTAGATTTCAGTTTAAACAAACCCCACCCAAATCTAACTCTCTCTGCACATGTTACATTAGTCCCATCTGCGGTGCATATGGTTTTTGCCCATTTTGAGACCAGATTTGTCCTGCGATCAGGTCTGAATTAGAATATGTGAGAAAAATGCATTGCAAATAAAATAAAATCGTGTAAGTGGCATACCATTATTGCAAAAAAGGTTTTTACATAGCTGCTATAGTTTTTAACTTAATAGTTGTTTGTTGCTTTTCCAAGACAACCAGCTAAGCTTGTGTATTATTATGGTATAAGGACACCTCGTCTGCTGATGCATCATCACAAGACCTCAATGTTTCCAACTGTCAGCTGATATCTGACAGATAAGAACCATATGTCCCATCTTGTCTGCCTGTAGTTTTACCAAAAACCATCAAACCCCTTTGATTCTTAGATTTTTGTAGATGTAATATAAATTTATGTCTTTTTGAATTTCCCTACAATTGTATGGTCTATAACCTCTGTTGGAAGGTTGCCCTACTTATCTAACGTATTTCTGCCATATATTTATTCTAAGCGATTTATCTCTGATACAACAAAATGCTTTTTTCTATCATTATAACTAGAAAAAACAATATTTGTAATTTCTCCATATTTACAAGGTAGTAAACTGAAAAAGTTCTAAAAAAAACTTTGTATCATTGCTCATATTCCTTCTGGCCCTGTAAGTAGCAATGAGTGCCTTTGTTTTTTTCATCTTTTTATTCAAATCATAATGCCATCTCTGGAGGGTGTTCGGTATATTCAAACTGGAGAAAAGCAGGAAGGAAACCATTCTTTTTGTGCTTTTTCTCACAAAAAATTTATTGTCATTGGTGGCATTTGTGCATGTGAGTTTTCTCCTTGATGATAGGTCTTTGCACTCGGTTTGTACCAATACGTAATTTTAAAAATATATTTAAATATGGCAGTCAGAGGTAATTTTTCTGTGTGATTTTGACATATTTACTTAAAAACCTCAAAAAGCTACTACACACCACATTGGAGTCAACTCTTAAGTTAAGATGTGCAAGGCTTGCGCTCTGGGCCAAAAACTCTTTGGCAGTTCCCCAGTCCAGGTGCAATTATTTATTTTCGGTGCCTCCCTTTTTTTGACTGATTAGTTGCTTGACCACCCTTACAGGGTCAGCTTCATCACCCAAATGGGCAAGTAGTCAAGTTAAAAGTTAAAGTAGGTAACCTTTGTTATGTTATAACTTTGTTATACAGATGTAACCGTGCTCCTCGTTGCATTGATCTGGACGCCCGTGCTTGTTTGTCGCCTCAAATTCACATATACAAAATATCACCGATAATTTCATTTCCACAAGCTGTGGGCGTGAATTAGATGCACATACATGGCGATGGGATAGTGCCAATCACCACATGAGTCGCACATGGCGATTGGCGCAGCAACGATGAGCGTGGCTACATCTGTAGTTAATTTGTATACCTTGGGTGGTATCCATTACAATGCATGTGTTTGGTTGTAACTGTGCATTGTAGAGTGTGTTGATTCTGGCTGTCCTTTCTTTGCCACTATACTGTCCTTCAAATATATATTTATTTAATTAAATAAGTAGATAACAGTTTTTCTGCCAGTTTTTTTTGTCTTTATTATTATTAATGTTATTATTAATGTTGCTGTTTTTGTAAGGGTTTTGCACCTGTTTGTGACTTTCATATACATACTGTATATCTGTGCAGTATACAAGATGCTGTTTTATGCAGCTACAGCTTTGCTGTGTTTCTACTAGAATTTGAAAGATGAATAGTAGGAGTCATAAATAGCACAGTCCCTTATTTAGAAATGTAATGAAACAAATGTGGGGAAAATCCATTTTCTAGCAATTAACCAGCATTTCTTTCAAAACTTGTGTAATTACTGTATCAATTAGTCTTGTTACAATGAAAGGTCAATTTCTACAAATTTGTAATTTCACTCTTAGAAATAGCTGTGTTAAAATTAGTTTATGACAATTAGGTGATTACATTTCTTGTATCCCATTTATACATCGTTTTGCATTTTATTAGTGCATAGTAACTGCTTTGATTTAACAAATACAGAATTAATACAACTTAAAAAGCCCTTTTAAGCATGTACCTTGATACCACATTGTACCAATCATTCTTATTGAAGTTTCCCAGATCACTTATTTCAACACCAAATGGGAATTTGTCACACATATTAACAGTACATAGAAAACACATATTAGCATTACCATTTGTAGCAAAAAAATTCTTATTTAGACTCAAAGGACATGATTCAGTGTGAGTACTATTCCAATTTACATACTGAACAAAATAATGGTGCCCATAAAGAGGGGGCACACATTGACACCTAAGCAGACTTGTATGGTTCTGAACCATACAAGTCTGCCTAGGTTCTGACATATTAAAATAATATAGATCTCCGCTAGTGCTATGATAATTATCCAGCATTCATTGCTTATGATATCTGCCTGTTTTTATCAGCCAAAAATACTATAGGTTGAGTATCCTATATCCGAATATCCAAAAATTGAAATATTCCAAAAACCGTGTTTTTTCAGAAAACTTTTTCTTTCCCCACCGCCCCTTTTTTGATACTTACCACATTCCCCGGCGTCCACGGCAGGCTTCAGGATCCAATTCTGCGGCATATCTGGTCCCACTGGTCACTGGCGCACCTGAAAACTCGTGCAATGTACCCCTGGGACCACTAAAGAAGATCCTGAAGGCCACCATGAACGCCGGAGGACACTGTGGATGCCGGGGGACCAAGTAATTATGTTAAAAATAATCCAAAAACCGTAAACATCTCTTATCCGAAATGCTCGTGGTCCTGAGAATTTTGGATAAGGGATACTCAACCTGTAATAGCATAGCGCAGTGTTTCCCAACCCTGGTCCTCAAGGACCCCCAACAGTGCATGTTTTGCAGGTCTCCACACAGAAGTGCTATAATTAGCTCCACCTGTGGATCTTTTCAATTGTGCCTGAATAATGAGTGCACCTGCCGGGTGACCTGGAGAATGTGCACTGTTGGGGGTACTTGAGGACCAGGGTTGGGAACCACTGGCATAGCGCCCATAATTATAAATAAAATGTAAAAAACTATATATGTTATATTTTAATCAAAACTTAAAGGCAATACATGCAGTGCCTACAGTATGTATTTACTTATGTATAGTAGTTATGTAATTAGTAATAAACTAAAATGCTTCTGTAAACTATATAGTTAAACTTATTGTGATCAAATTTCTAATGTAGTTAAAAAAATTCTAAGGACATCCCACTAGATTCCTGGTATGCATGAAAAGTGTAAAGCTACTTATTATGTAATGCCTATAGCAAATGTATAATAATAAAAAAAAATACTACATTATTACAGAGAACTAATGCAGATAGAAAATTGTACACGTTGTCCTTTTTGGAACTAGTTATCTTTCAAGAGCATATGGTATAGGTACCTCTTGTCTGTAAAATGGGGGAGGGCCTGTGTAAACATTCTTGTTTCTCCTGTTCCACATAATAGTTTCTTGTATCATATTTCTTCTGACCTCGCTATCTGAAACCAATTACAGGAGATCCATTTGGGCTGCATCTATTTTCATAAGAAGCCTAGGCAGCAATGTTTTTCTCAGAGATGAATATCAACATCAATATGCTTCTGAGTGCTTTGTTATTTATGTTACAGAGAGATTTTGTAGCCTTCAGCTCTCAAGAATGTGTCATGCTGTGCTGTTTATACATTGCAGATATTAATGGGCGTAGATGTCATTTTTCATTTTACTGGTTAAATGCAACAGGCTCCTAGGTTAAACTATCATATTTTAGGGCTAAAGCATACAGACGCTCTTTGCCTTAACAAATATGCTTGTTTGCAATTTAATGGAGAAACGTAGTCAAATGATACAGTTTGAAATAAGGTTTCATTTACTTTTCAGATATTTTATTTATTTATTTTAACTTTAAAAAATCCTGCACTGCCAGAAAACCCTCTGGCAGTAAACTGGATAATGAGTTATTTTTAAATAAGTTATTGAAAATATAGCTACATGCAGTATTACTAAATTTGAAGTTATTAATAATTTGTACATATTTATATTAAACTAAATATAGGCTCTTCCCTGCTTCTATTTAAAACATGCCCTTTCTTTCAATGCTAGTTTTAAAACACTTTTTTTTGCACATATAGGCCGTTATTTTTTATAACCACGATCATTGTCTAAAAAAAAGAAACAGGCTCATAATGATCATTGCTCGTTTTTCGGCTATCCAGTTAGAGCCACCTTTTTTTTCCTCAGGAGAAAAATATCACATTATCGGGCAATAACACATGAGTTCTAAGTATCCCAAACCCCTGTGTTAATGCAGCTGGTACAGCTGATTATCATGGAGCGTAATCCTCGATAAGTGCTTGGTATCGGGGGTTAATGGATAGCCATTGGTGAATCAATTACTGTAGCTGCAATAAATTACCCCAAATTGAATACTGGCCAGAATGTATATTCAAAGTGGCTCAGCTGCATCATTTTTAAATGCATTGTGCACTGTGACATGAGTGTGACTCTTGGTACAATACTTTTTTGGGAGGGTTTCCCCAAAACCACCAAAATAAAGCTATTTTTTTAGCAGAGATGCCTCAATACTGCTTCTTCTATGGGATGATCTTTACTGTGAAATTTTCTGCATCACATGTTCCCATATGGTTTTTGGATTGTCACATACACATGCAGCTAAACATGATAATTTCTGTACAAAATGAATATATCATAATATTAGTATATTTAGTGTGTAAATATCCTAACTCTACCCCCCCTTTCTCCCCTCGCAAAACCCATCCTTATCTTCAACCTAACCCTTCCAACCGCAGCCTAACGCTAACCCTCCCCATAGTGAATAAAACTCACCCCTTAGTGCATTACCCTAAGCCTTCTGTGTTAGAGCCTAACCATCTCCCTCCTAGCATACTAACCCACCCACTTTCACCAAACCTACTCCATTCCGCAACTTAATCCCAACCAGGCCCATCATATGTATTTAACGATCAGGGTGCCGACTGTCAGGATTCCAGCTTTTTAATACTCATCCATGTTGGAGTTTCTGTGTTGGTATTGTGTCTGCTGGTCTGGGCTTCAATCTGCCATCATCCTGACCAGTAGTATGCTGACCCGCATCCCCCCACTCCGTTACATGCAGCTGTAATACAC
Organism: Crinia signifera; assembly: GCF_055691185.1. NCBI lineage: Eukaryota > Metazoa > Chordata > Amphibia > Anura > Myobatrachidae > Crinia > Crinia signifera. The sequence goes on from NC_139220.1 coordinate 150,576,075, forward strand.
CTCACAACCCTGAGACATTGGTCACCTTAGATCTCAGCTAGGTAAAAAAGATGAGTTTTGATTGCTTTGACATCACTGCCTCTACATATCAGCCATTCGGCATTGTGCATATTTGGACATATAATCAGCTTAACCTTCTTTCACTGGATACTTGTTTATACAGTATAGAGAAGCATCTCTCTGCTAAAGCCTGTTATAGAGGAGGTAAGGAGAACACCAAAGTCATATTTTAGTTTAGTTTATGTATAAATACCACAGTTAATTTATGTATATTAATCTGCTGAGTAGTGTACAGTCTATTATATATGAAGGTGGCTTTAGTACCACTTTATAGCTAGGCTGCACCTTATGTTGTGACTCACAATTAGTTGAACTGCAGTTTATAGGTCATCACACGAGTACCAAAAACTAAGATTTAATATACCCAATATTAAATGAGTCTTGTATATATTGGGAATATCAATTAATGCTGTTACCTTCCTATCCTCTAGAAATCTAATAATACGTATAGTATTTGCAAGACTAGAATATACTGTACTACTATGTAAATTGTAAAAGTTTTTGTTGCTAAGTTTACGTCAAACCTTAATAGTTAACATTATTTTTGTGGGATGCCTTGTTTTAGTCGTATTTCTCGCACACAGATAGCGGTGTTGGGAAAGTTGGGGGTTGGGTATGTATAAAAGCAATAGCCCTAATTAATTGCTTTTAATTGCCTTTGCCCTTGGCTTCATTGATTCACAATAAACTACCAATCGTAAAATCCCTCATAGACACCAGCCTTCCCATAGTGTTGCATCTTTGCTGCAGTCGCGCCAAACAGACCCTCAATGCACACTATGTTCCATGGGACTCTGCTAGTGTCGGACATTTTTTATTTTTCAAGACTATGCAATAGATGCAGTTTGGCTAGCATGAAGTAGGAGACTGTGCTGATTAATTTCTATGCGGTATGTGTATATCTGTGTGCGACTTCGTTCTCATATGAATTGCTACAGTACGATACATCGACCGTGGCATATTTCCAATACCAAATCTTGCTCATGAGAATCATATACAGACATAGATGCAACACAATATTTCTGTGTTTTACTAAGTCACATCTACAGCAAACAGACCACATGATGCTAGCAGGGTTGCATGGTACCTTTTGGCTAACTAAGACAGGCATCTCCCACTGCTTGAAATATTGAGGCTAGATGTATGAGGACACATCTGTGTTTTGTCTGCCATGTTTATACCTGTATTCACCACTGTACAGCATGGAAGCCAATCAACGACAATAATAACAGTAAACAGAGTATAAATGGGATGCGATTAGCTTCCAGAAGGATGTAATATGGGCAGTCAGAATATCTATGTTGACATACCGACTAGTTGGCCTCAATGTCAACACCGAAATCCTGAAAATTATGGGGATGCTGATGTCGGAATCCTGGCGTCAGGGGTAGAGATGGCTAGTGAATCGTTACCCCGACTCAGTGACTCGAATCATTGAGCTGAATGCGTGCTTCGAGGCACTCACTGTTGGGTGAGTTGAGACAGCAGCAGTAGCAGTGTGGCTGTTTAACTCTGGCTGAGAAGAGAAAGTTTTTGTGCATATTTAGTAACTGAGATGCAACCAATGATTATTAATAATATATAAACATAACACTGAATCTATGTTAGTATATTATTAACAATCATTGCATAAGCACTGCACAATCATTATTAAACTGAGCCTCTGCAACTCACTAAATGTGTTGTGAGCCCAGCACTGTCTCTCTCTGTGCCTGCAATTTTAAATGAGTTGTGAGCTCAGCCACTGTTTTACTTCCTGTCTTCCAGAGCACACTGAGTGGCTGAGCCTCTGCAACTCAGTAAATGCATACATGCCTACCCTCCCGCATTTAGCGGGAGGCTCCCGCTATTTGCATTACCCTCCCGCTGCCCCGGAAACATACCGGCACCTCCCGGTTTTTGGGTCCCTCCATAAAATCCGGACTGCGCATGTGCGCATCCGGAAACGTAGGGGGCAGGGCTTGTGCGGCAACATCACTGCCGGCCACCGCGGGGATATGGGTGGCCGAGCTGCTGCTGCCAGGAAGTCGGGAGGAGCACTGCAGGAGTGTCAGCATAAGCAGCAGCCAGGGCTTCCGGAGTTGGCTCCGCCCACCACACTCCGTGCCTCAGCCCTACTCATGCTGGTTGCTCTGCCTGCTCCTCATGTCACCGGCTGCCCAATGCTTCCCCCTCACCACACTGCCTGCTCCCACCACACACAGGGTCCCTGCACTCCCCTACAAGGATCAACACAGCTAGGTGAGTGCTGTGTGTACTGGGGAGTGTGGGCTGAAATATATGGGAGAGAAACTGTGTGCACATTGTGCACTGTGTATGTGTGTGGGGGGGGGGGGAGTGTTTATAATGTAATATAGGGGGAGGCTGTTTATAATGTATTATGGGGTGAATGTATATTGTATATAATGTCATATGGGGGAGTAATTGTGCAAATTGTGCAATGTGTGTGTGGGGGGCTGTGTATAATGTTATATGGGGACTGTGTATAATGTAATATGAGGGGGTGGTGTATAATGTTATATATGGGGACTGTGTATAATGTAATATGAGGGGGTGGTGTATAATGTAATATGAGGGGGTGGTGTATAATGTAATATGGGGGCTGTGTATAATGTAATATGGGGGCTGTGTATAATGTAATATGGGGGCTGTGTGTAATGTAATATGGGGGCTGTGTATAATGTAATATGAGGGGGTGGTGTATAATGTAATATGAGGGGGTGGTGTATAATGTAATATGGGGGCTGTGTATAATGTAATATGGGGGCTGTGTATAATGTAATATGAGGGGGTGGTGTATAATGTAATATGAGGGGGTGGTGTATAATGTAATTTGGGGGCTGTGTATAATGTAATATGGGGGCTGTGTGTAATGTTATATGGGGACTGTGTATAATGTAATATGAGGGGGTGGTGTATAATGTAATATGGGGGCTGTGTATAATGTAATATGGCTCTGTGTGTAATATGGGGTGGCAGTGTATAATGCACTTTGGGGCTGATTCACGTCCAGTATCACTCTCGCCGAGGTGTTCGCACTCTCAGGGGAGGGAAGGGGGCGGGCAGGGGGCTGGAACAGAGGAACGCCCAGTGTTTTATGCGAGCTATGTATGGATGCAGTACAATACTTATATTATTTTTCTTTTTGCTGCTTTTAGTACTATAGCATACCTCCAAACTGTCCTGATTATAGAGGCCATGCCCACATGACCTGTATCTCCGCTCTTTCCCGTGGGGGCGGGGGGGGGCCCGCGTCGGGAAAGTTGGGAGGTATGCTATAGGAATCTCCCTGAAACTGGTTTTCAAAAGTAGGCAAGTATGAGTAAATGTGTTATGAGCCCAGCACTGTCTCCCTGTGCCTGCAGTTCCAAATGAGTTGTGAGCTCAGCCACTGTCTTACATCCTGTCTGACAGCACACTGTGTGGCTGAGCCTCTGCAACTCAGTAAATGTATTGTGAGCCCAGCACTGTCTCTCTCTGTGCCTGTAATTCCAATTGAGTTGTGAACCCAGCCACTCTTACTTCCTGTCTGCCCTGCACACTGAGTGGCTGAACCTCTGAAACTCAGTAAATGTGTTGTGAGCCCAGCACTCTCTCTCTCTGTGCCTGCAATTCTAAATGAGTTGTGAGCTCAGCCACTGTCTTACTTCCTGTCTTCCAGGACACTGAGTGGCTGAGACTGTGCAACTCCCTCAGTATGCTGTGAGCCCTGCACTGTCTCTCTGTGCCTGCAAAACCAAATGAGTAGTGTCCCGAGAACCGAATCACTGATTCAACACACTTCACTTCACTGAGCCTTGTGTCTCAACTCATTTCAATGAAACGTTTTGTCCATGACTAGTCAGGGGTGTTAGGCTGTAAGAAGGGAGGGTTAGAGTGTGTGTGTGTGGGGGGGGGGCAGCGGAAAGTTTAATATACTTACTGGACCATATTTGGTATTCCCTCTATCACGATTTTCTGACCGCCAAGATTTCTGACCGCCAACATCCCCGCTGTTGGTCATCTGCATGTATTCCTTAGAAATTTTCAATAGCTTTTCGTAGTATTTTATAGTTACTTATTTAGTTGATACTGTATCTAACTTTATCTGACTTTATCATTGTATATATTCGGCTTACGATAGGATAATACAGACTGTAGAAATATTGTAGAAGTTATGAAGATTTTTATGTTCCAAAATTGAGTGCAAGAAAAAATGAAGCTGGTTTGTAGATATAACAATTCCAAGTTCCACCTAGTAATTTACATTTCCAAACATGGGACTTGTTTCAAGTGAAATGAATAAACAAATTGCAAACCTTTATTTTTCTGCCTAGTTTGAATGGCTCATGAAATTTGTTTTAATACAAGTATAAGCACCATGATTTTCTGGATAATCTTTTATTATTTGTTCGTCAGTTTACACAAATGCTCATTGATTTAATGGTTACAAAGAAACTGAGGGAAATGTGTCACACTATGAGTGCTTGATCTTTACAGTGTTCATTAGTCACAATAACAGTCTGTTTCGGAGAACAATAAATATGTGCATTACCAGATGTAAAAATAAAATGATGCACCAGGTATGGAGAAATTGTAGCATGAGCTATGAAATGACTATAACAGACATCATGTCTAAATGATTTTCCAGTATGAGCTTATATCATCTTTGATCTCTTAAAATGGTTGCTTTACCTGCTGTGTTTACAACCAGCCATTTAAACGCTAGATATTTAAGACAGACATTTCAAAGTAAGAAAAAATAAATGTTGTCATTATAGTTTCAGACAGGGAATTTCATTGTATTTTAGTCAAGTTTAACTGAAGCACAAATATGTAGAATATATTTGTATGGAACTACATGCATTGTCCTCTGGAATAATAGTGGCAATAAAATTCAGCTACCATGATTTCTCCCTTTTACATTTATCATTGTTATTGATCTCCAGTTGTACTCTCTGTTGTTGTCTACACATACATTTCACACACATGTGAATATGTATATATATATATATATATATATATATATATATATATATATATATATATGTATATATATATACTTGGGCTCGTTGGCAGAACTCAGAAAGAGGAGAAGTGTAGTGGAGACAGTGTTGGGAGACCAGGCAGAGGGGAGTCAGTGAAGAGGGCAAGGAATAAATAGTGGGGACAGACTGGTGCTGGGAGGAGAGCAGGCAGTGGGGAGTCAGGTGGGAGAGAGGCTGGAAAGAAAAAAGTTTTTTTTGCTGCGCTTTTTTGAAGTAGATAAATTTAATGAACAAAATTATTCTACACACTTTAAAAATATATTCTACACAATTTATTAAAAAACATTAACAATAAAAATGAAAATAAAAAATGATGAGATATATAAGGTGCATAATTGATTTAAAGAAATTTCTCTTGATTAATTTGCATGCTAAGGTGCAATTAAGTAGCAGTATAGTCACCCGTAACCGGTTACCAGATATAGGTCCGTTCTTTTGGGACAAAGAAAAATGGGTTCTTGGACTGGATTGTTAATTCCCCCTTGGCACTTCATGGATTTGCAGGAGTCCTTTATGGATTTGGCGACAGGTTGTATTCCTGTGAGTTGGCAGTTGGCTGTATGGGGTCAACAAGCTGGATATGCCTCTCTCTCTTATTGCCCAGGTTCCAAAGGTATGGCTCCAAATTTTCAGCAAATAAAGTGCTAGTGCAGGAAATGTTGTAGGTCCAAGGGTAAGTGGTATGGTGACCCAAATGGTTAGCTGCTGGCACCCTTCCACCGACGCGTTTCGCTGTGGTGTACACAGCTTTTTCAAGGGAGAGAGGCTGGGCAAGGAAGGAGGAGGCTGGGCAAGGAAGGAGTTGTAATGGGGACAGTGCCGGCTGCCTGGAGAGAAACAGTGCCAGGGAGTGAATAAATTTACCCCGCCCCGTAAGACACACTGTTCTTTCCCCCTAAGTTACTGCTAAGGCAGCATTGTCTCGGTGATGGTGCCAATGCGATGACACCGGCGTCATCATGATGGCGGCGGTGGCATCTAGCACATGCGCACCACATAACGCGCAAGTGAGATGGCAGAAGCTGTGGGAGAAAGGGGCCATCTTCCGGGAGTCCGCATGAGATGTCCCAGGATTCCGGGAGTCTCAAGGACACTCCGGGAGAGTCGACAACCCTGATAATTTATATATATATATATAATCCCAATATTCCAATTCGCGCTACACACAATATTACAGAGTTAATTGTTAGTGCCTGGCAGCCTTACCACTGATTCCCTGAGGGAGAGGGAATAACTTAAAACAAGATAATATACACAATAGTGGTATGGCGCCTATACTTCAATTGTCAATGTCCAAATACAATGTACATAATCCAAATCCA
>NC_139220.1:150587483-150629983 GCF_055691185.1 Crinia signifera
AAGCAGCCGCAATAACAGTCCATAGTCAAGAGATTGCAGATTGTGATTGGTCTTCCTACTCACATCCTTCACTGTTGTTGGCTTGCATATCTGATTTACTAGTTCTATGTTACAAATCTGCCAGAATCTCAGTAAAAAAACAGCTGTATGTAGTATCTTTTGGACTGTGGCTAAAGCGGAGAGCATGTTAGTAAAATATTTTGAAGCATGTAGTGAAACTTTAAATGTTTGAATCTAGTAATATACTTACTGATGTATATGTAGAAATTTGGGGATTTTTCCATAAATAAGCAATATGTTAGATTACCTCCTGTTAATCTTATTGGAGGACCTTGCAGGTGATATCAGTTACATCACTATGGAGTGCAGGCCTCCATGTGACATCAAAGTACTGACAATATGTGCAGCACCCGGCTCCTGCGACTGTGGCAGGTATTCAATGCTTTGGCGAGTCCGGCTCACTGCTCACTGTTCTGGTCTCGCAGTGACCTCGCCAAAGCACTCGTCACTTTTGTTCTCCTTGTCATTTGTTCAGCCCGCCTTATTCAATGCTTGACCAGGTCGCCGCCCCTCTGAGCGAACTTAGCATAATTGGGCGAGTGTAATTGGGTGTGCTGTAGCTGGGCGTGCTGTAGCTAGAGAGAAAGATCCATTTCCTGCAGGAGTGCGCTTTGCTCTCCACGTGAGCTGGGCAGATTTGTGTAGCGTGTTCAGAGGATTTTAGTAAGCAGAGGATTTATTACAGAGGTCAGTCTTTTGTTCAATAGTTTTTAATTGTTTGCGTGTTTTAAGGGCTGTTTGCTTATGCAGTGCCATGTCAGGTGCTGTCTGGTGTGGTCTTGTTTAGTTTCCATGGTTGTAAATAACTAGGAGCATTACAAACTGCTTTCTTATTGGTCACCAGGAAAATAACATAATAAAATCGAAATAAATTAACTGAGGAGTACAGCAATAAGCCATTTGCAATAAATACATTACAGTACATTACAGGATTTTTTTAAACCAAACAACACAAACAAAAATAAAAAAAACCCACAAAGATAACACTATCCTTCACCTAAAAAAGATGACGAGGAGAAAACGGAGAATGTCGCTTAAAAATAAAACCTGCAGCACTCGCTCATTCTGCATTGAATAGACTTTTGGAGAGAGACACTAAGGGGGGTATTCAATCTTCGGGTCACGGCAGACGAGCTTGCTCGCCTGCCGTGACCCAGTCCCGTTCTCGGTCAGCTCGACCAAGAACATGCAGGCGGGATTCAATGTCCCGCCTGCAGCGGGACGAGAAGGGGGCGTGGCCGCGAGTTGTGGCCGGGAAGTGACGAGATGCAACCGGCAGCTCGTCACTTCCCGGCTGTTCTCGGCAGAACGAGCCCGACAGCTAGAGATGTCGGGCTCGTTCTGCCAGGAAACCCTGTTCAATGCTGTTGGGGAAGACAGCATTCAATAGGGCCCGTCGAGCATCTCCCCCACGGGAGATGCTCGACGGCGATTGAATATCCCCCTAAAACTCCCATTGAGGAAATCCAGCGAACAATGGGGAGAAGCGCACAGCGAACCATGTGACCATCGATAGTTATTTTTGGAGAACATGTGGAGTTGAATAGAGTGAGGACCAAAACTAGTGAGAGAAGTACACTTCTCACTGAAAAAACAGCATACTCGCCATTAAAAACAGCGAAAAAGGAGCATTGAATACACCTCATTGTTGGAACCATCACTGCAGACTGGCTGGTCCCTGGGTGCAGCTCACATCTCAGGACCCTCACAGTGACAAAAATGGAGTTTCATACTGAAAGACCATGCCCCCTACCCTATGAGGCCATGCCCCTTTCTGCCGGTGCATAGCTTTGCTGCACACACTTTTAACAATATCTCTGTACTGGGTGTCCATCAAGGTAAGGATGCCGCTACGTAATATAAAGGTATCCTATTTGGATCTGGCTTCATTTGCATCTTGCTGTGACTCCACTAATCAGCTTTTGTGTTTCAGTCAATAAACCAATCAATCTGTGGATGGGAATAGCAAAATCTAGGAGGTTTGCTTCCTCAAAAAAATAAAAATAAATTGCGGTGACCACAATAAATGTAATTCAAAATCAATATGCAATATTCTGGAAACTATTGCTCCAATGAGATGATACATTACTGGAACCCCTTTCTTTAAGATAACAATAGAACAAATAAAGAAGTGATGGATCCAAATAATAAAATAATTATTTTGAACAACACAAATAAAATTATAAAATTATAACTAAACATGGCCGGTGATTCAATTAAAATAAAAAAAAATACATTCATGGAAACTACAGTATATATCATATTAATTTAGACATTAATACATATTCTGAATGTTGTCAGTACCAGTCTATATGTAGAAAACTGTTCTGTATCAGTTCCGTTCTGTATCAGAAAAAATCCAACAACAAGTCCCCTCCTCAGCTTTCTTTATGCTGGACTTTATTATTATTGGAACTCCCCTCCTGGGACTTCTTTAAAGGAGCACCAAACTTGTACTCATGTCTGGATGTGAGTCTGGACCCTGAATAATATATAACATATGGATATATATATATATATATATATATATATATATATATATATATATTATAAAATAACTAGATGTACCTTATGCCAACTTATTTCAAATAGCCTATGGAATGGGTTAAACATCACCATCACAAACAATTGACAGTTTTGCTGTTCCAGAGCATTGAAAGCCAACTGGTGAATCACTATTTTTCTTATAGAAAAACTTATTTTAAAAAAAAACATAAAATATGCTCAAAATTGCATATAGATTTATGAGGTTATAGATTTATGAGGTTATCTGAATAACCAAAGATCATGTCACATGACCACTGATATCTATATATCAATATATACAAACTAGCTTATTCTAGCAGTCACAATAGGTGCATTTGTAATTTTTTATTTTTTGATAATTTGATTTTAAAAGGGAAGCTCTCAATAAGCAGCATGTTCTCATTTGCCTTTCTAAATCTGATAGTAGCAACTTGCAATTGATTTTTGGGTACTTATGTAGTATCTGGGCTGCCGATTTCTAAATCGGGTCGGATCGGGAGATCGCATCGCATCGCATGCGACCATGCGATTCGATGCGATGCGATGCGATGACCCGATTTTTCCATAGGAATCAATGTTAAAATGGACTGAGTCCATTTTAACATGGAATTCAATGGGAAAAATGGGTCCTTTTCATACCCCTACTATCCAAGTGGGCATGGAGTTGGATATAAACCTGTGGCGAGCGTAGCGAGCCACCGAGCCCGAAGCGTGGCGAGCGAAGCGAGCCCCGCGAGGGGACGAATACCGTCCCCTCGCGGGGCTCGCTTCGCTCGCCACGCTTCGGGCTCGGTGGCTCGCTACGCTCGCCACAGGTTTATATCCAACTCCATGCCCACTTGGATAGTAGGGGTATGAAAAGGACCCATTTTTCCCATTGAATTCCATGTTAAAATGGACTCAGTCCATTTTAACATTGATTCCTATGGAAAAATCGGGTCATCGCATCCGATATCGCATCCGATATCGGATGCGATGCGATGCGATATCGCATCGCATCGCATCTGATTGTATGCCTTAACTTAAGGCATACAATCAAAAAATCGGCAGCCCAGATACTACATAAGTACCGATTTTTGCTTTTACAATTAGTTATATGTAACTCTAAATGTTATTTGCGTAACACCTGCAAAAAAAAAGTAATACATTCTGTAGGTCCATGTGGTTCAAAATTCCTTATATTCCTGTTTGTGTGTTTGTATCTAGGCTCTTCAGGCAGCGAGACAGCTTCTCTTACAACAGCAGACAAGTGGACTAAAGTCTCCAAAGAGCAGCGAGAAACAAAGACCACTTCAGGTATGAAGGCTGATTAAGAAGCGTAATGGAGCTTACTAGTAAATTGAACAGTATATTAAACATATGTACTAATAGAGTAACATTTTAAGATGTCATAAAAATTATGTATAACTATTGTACATGTGAAGTAGGACAAAGAATATTTCTACTGATTTACTTTTTATATTTCACTGAATGAGTTGTGTTGAACTTTGCAAAAAAACACCAGTATCGCCTATTTCTAAATGATTAAAGCTATAACTGTTAATCTATAGAGTGGGCAGTGAAACTCACAGTACAGTACTTCTATGTAGCCTTTGAGCAATAAAAGGGAAGGTCCTTGAAGACACATAAGTTGTACAACGAGTTGAGACATTCAACACCTTAAGGCGAATATCTGAATGTTGTTTGGGATAGGTTATTTGTGATGTTCAAAAGTAGTTTCCTCTTTTTTCCAAATTTTATAAAAAAAAAAAAAAAAGTACTTTATATAGAAAAAAAGTTTAGTTTTACCCGCAGCAGAGTAGATTTGCTTGTGGCAACATCTTAATTCCTAACTTTGGTTTTAAATAATACAGAGAGTAAGTAAAAACCTGTCTCCCTGAGGAGCCCATGAGAATGCTGTCAGAGAAATGTACCTGTTTTCTCCCTCTAAGAAGTGGAGAATACTCATGCACTAGCACAAATTGAACTTTGAATGTTTAATTTATTTTCTCTGGAAGAATTTTTACGAATACGCATGAAGGTAAAAATGTAAGATATACAAAATGATAGATATCAGCTATGCTTTTGCAATTTTTTCTTTTAACTTTGGTTTCCTATCTTTAAAATATTTTACAGAACAGAAAGTTCTGTAAACTCTGACACTTACAAACTATCCAACTGATGTGAGTCTAGGGAGCATATTAACCTCATCGTCTAAACCTTATATACAAACACACTTTTTCACTCAGCTTCAGTGCTCTCTTACAAAGCTTTAAATCGTTTGGTGGTTCCAGATTCAGCCCATACACCAACTCCCCTATCCTCATCCAATGTCTTTATCCACAATTTATGTCCCTGTAAATTACCATTTCACGTTTGTCTGCCAGACACACAGACAGGGTACATTTGTGACTGTTTTCTGCCTGTTTGTTGATCAGCATGTATTATTATTTTATTAACATTATACAGTTGTTTTTCTTTGGCAATTTTTTTTTTCAAAATTGTTTGAAATTAAAAATAAAGTATACAACACATGGTAACAACATGCTTGGCTGAACAAGAGTAACTGTAGACTAAGAAGGTACTAAAGTAAATATGTGATGCCATATTTTTGTGTGAATACTTGTGTCAAGATGTTGGCTACTGCAGCGGTGCAGGATTACCATGCTCCGTTTATAAATGTAGGTGTATAAGCCTTGTTATGTTCTTCATACAAAATTAAAATTTTGTTTTGTGAAATGAAATAAATTCAAAAAGAAGGGAGAAAAGAGTATTTAGGATTTTCTCTTAGGGGATGGGGGAAGCTTAGAACATTGTCTCTCCACAAAAGGGGAATCAATATAGCATGTCCCCACAGATGACTGAAGCCAGGTCTTGGCCTATACTTTGAAAAGTAGTACCTTTGACACTCTTCTGATGGGCTTCATATGAGCATTCTATAGTGCAGTTAATTCAATTGCCATATTAAAAATAATATAAATCTACAAAACTAACATATTATAAAGACAAATCCAATGTCCACTTACTCTCATGATGTATTTGAGATTTAAAGAAGAAAAAAAAAAGTTGTTTAAAAGCATAAAAGTTGTCATTAATGGAAGGGTTTGCAGTGGTATTAGATAGTTTTATTCTCTCAACCGCCTGAATTTCTACAAAGAAATGTAAACCTATTTCTGAGATCAGTTGTAAAAGCTTACATTCAGGCATAACTTTATTGAACTTCATATGATTTGATTCAATACAGTAAATACAGTGTATTCTTTTCTCATGTGTTTGTAATGGTAGAAATTACATAAACACATTCAATGGCAATTTCCTTGCAATGTAGAGTTTAACCCTTTGAGTGCCGATGTTGCTGTGAGAAATCCTCAAAATATCCTCTAAAAAAGGCCAACAGCGACTTTTCTTTTTATATAAATATATGCAAATACTTCCAAGTCAATTAATTGAAGTTTAGTTAAATATTTTGAGGATCTCTCAAAGGGTTAATTAATTCCTGGTCACATTGAGGGTTGTTTGTATTGTTAAGCATTGTTAAATGGTTAAGATGTTATAATTACATTCTATATTGGATTGAAATATGGAAAATTATCAAATTTACCATTGTGACAGAAGTTCAGAAAAGTTTGTTTTCGGGGATTTCCCGCTTTCATAAATATGTACCTAGATACTTGATCAGCCTAGAGAGAAATGTAACATTCTAGTAATGTATGTGGAGTCACAATCATCTATAGCACCATAATGGTACACTTTAGTTATGCATAATTATTCCAATAATAAATTAAACTTAAAATTCTATCCATATTTATTAATTATTTATTAACAGTTTCTTATATAGCGCATACATATTCTGCAGTGCTTTACAGAGAATAGTTGAACATTCATATCAGCCTGTCCCAATCTATATACCCTACCACATGTACACACACACACACACACACACACATTCTAGGGTTCATTTTGATGGAAGCAAATTAACTCACCTGTATATTTTTGGATTGTGGGAGGAAACCGGAGAGCCCGGAGCAAACCCACGCAAATATGGGGAGAATATACAAGCTTAGTTAGAGCCATGGTGGGACGGTGGTACAGTTAGAGCCATGGTGGGAATCGAACCCATGACCTCATCGATTGGGTGGCTTTAGGTAGTGTATATATTGTTGACTGTCCAGTGTATTTTAGTTTATTGTGAGTCATTACTTGATTTAGGGGAATATTAGCATATAGTGAAATAACTGGTGAAAAAACATTTTTCTGTTATATGAATGATCTAGATATCAGTGTCTTTAAGCTTTCTCTTATACATTGGTGTTTACAGTACATATACTGCAAAAATTCTTACTCTTTTATATCCATCTCAGGAAAGATGCTTTTAATATTTTTTTTTTTTCAATTTTTAATCTATTTTTTTTTCTTGTCAAGTGGAAAAGAAAGACTAGATTGGGTTTGGTTCATTCAGTGTATAGATCTTTGGTCGACAACCTTAATTAGGATGTGAGCTACTTAAGAAAAATGTAATATTCCGAAGAACTACTAAAATATAAAAATAAAAAACTGGTAGTTTCTATACTTTGAAAAGTAGTCTGCGTATGACCGACTTCCAGCCCTTGGCCCACTATGTTTATTTGACCACAGCATGCAGCATGAACGCTCTTCTGTGTATCGCCTCTACATCCCATAGAGACTCCCATTTACCTTTCTGCTTACCTCTGCTGTGGTGTCAGCTGTGCTGCTGTCTTCCACTGGTAGTGCTGATATTTGTGGGTCTCCGACACAGCTTTTTGTCTGTTCTAGGACAATGACACTGGATCTCCCTGCAGCTTCCTGATTCTAGCTTTCTGCCTTGTGGTATGTCCCAAAATCAGGTTCGGATTACAGGCACTTTGTCAGAGGTAACTTCCTTGTAACTGTTTCAGCAGTATTGCCGCTAGACGAGTCACCAATATTATGACCGTGAGTTACCGATACCTTGGGAGCTACAGGCTGGAGACCACTGTTTGAGGTCAACCAGAAAAGGTTAAGATTCACAATGTTGACATGGTAAAAGGGATGAGACCAGAAAAAGGTCGACATGAAAATGGTCTACACATGAAAAGGTTTAGATGGGTGTTTTATGTCTACATGAGTTTTTTAGATAATGGAGATATCAATTTTTATCTTGTTGCACATGGACAACCAATTAGTGTACCACATCCCCTTGCATATATCCCTTCACTGTACTCGACTTGACCATTACTAACCATATTCCACGGGGAAGGTAAAGTATAGTATGAAAATATTTTTTTTGTGAAAATCTCATGTTAACCATATGCTATGTCGACCATTATCATGTCGACCGTTTGATCATGTCATATTGACAATGTTGATCAAATACATGTCATCATAAATAAACCAACTATGAATCATTCATTTTAAAAAGAAAGACCAGTTGTTGTGCATTATTCAAGGACAATGTAATTTTTTAAATCTAAACACTAGAAAAGCCTAATTATAATTTAGGGCCTTATTTTGGTTCATTCTTTCTGACAAAATCCTTCTTAGATGGGCAAAACCATGAGCACTGCAGGTGAGGCAGGTGTTACTTGTGCAGAGAGAATTAGATTTGGGTGGGGTTTTACTTCAAAGTGAGATCTATATTGCAGTGTAAAAATAAAGCAGTCAGTATTTTCCCTGCACAGAAACAAAATTACTCACCCAAATCTAATTCTCTCTGCACATGTTACATCTGCCCCCCCTGCAGTGCACATGGTTTTGTCCATCTAAGAAGGATTTTGTCAGAAAGAATGAACCAAAATAAGGCCCATAGTTACTATAGAAAGTGTCCATCTTTATAGTAAATTATTCTTAATGTCCTCTTGTATTAACACAGAATGCAAATCCAGGCATAGCAGTAGCCGTGCTTAAATAAGCTCCTGCTACAATTAAGTAAACATTAAAGACCAATGGGACTGTCTAAGCGCTGGTTTGTGTGGCATAGCATTGTGGCAAAGCATACGTTTTATGGTAGCATACACAGCAAAGATAGGGGATGACACATCTGTATGGGATATTTAATGCAAAAAAAAAAATGGGAAGAAGGTCATTGGGGAGGGGGGGTTGCACTTTTACAATGAGTCAGTAAAAAGTCACGAGCCTATTTTTTCATGGTCACAATAATGAATGCTTATCGCAAAGTTGGTTTAGCCAGAGGCAAGTGGAAAAAAATCACCAGTAAATGCTGGTAGCGGTTCTTATTGGATACCTCTGGGCAGGTACATTTGCTGTGGTAAATTGCTGTGCATAATTGATTACCGCCCATCATTTTTTTAAAAGCTACATTTACAGGATGGTTATTTTTCAGGTTGAGCATTTTCTACAAAATACAAAAATAAAAACATGTCAATATATGAAACTGATTTAGCATACATTGTTAATCTATATTTGTAACAAGATGACTTGTGATAAAGTAATCACATTACTGTAGAAAGAAACATCATGCTTGACACATTAAAATATGTATTGTACTAATAGTTTGACTTTGTCAAATACATTGGTAACAGATTTATGCAGAGATGTATACATTTATCACACGGTATATTGTGAATAAATGTATTCAGCCATATGATTGCTACAATTTAAAACTTGATAACAGCCAATTGGGTGTATGTAATCTCACTGAAATTGCAAACAAATCTATGTCCTTATCAAAATATCATACATAATGCACCTGTGTCATAAAGATGTATACTAATTGTAAATGACAGAATACACTTCGCTAAGTTTATTGTTACTGACAACACTAACCTGTATCACCCTACACGGTCATCTCAGCCTGTCAACTACTTAGAATCTTAAACTGCAAATGTTCCATAGCTGTGCATAATAGTATTTACATGTGGGGGTAAGGTTCTTTTTTTTTTTTTTTTGATAAATATTGCTATTAAAATTTTATTCTATATAGCTTTATTATATGTAATTAATATTAGTGGAAAAGGTCAGTTCTGAAGTCAGAACTACAGTATACAGTTTATAGTTATTTCTACCAATAACGTCACTTCTACCATTAGTGGATGCTGCCTTTGCAAAGAAATCAAGTCATATAATGCATGCTAACAGAGTATACATTTTATTTGTGGATAACCTTATAGTTTCAAATGATGTGTTATCTATAAAATAAGAGAGAAAGTCTTTCTGTCAGAGTTTTGTACCTGGCTCCACCTTTGCATGGTAATCTAGTTTGACCAGAACAAGGTTTTTGGCTAAGATTGAATTTCATTAGGGCAATGGAGCTCTATATGATTGGCACCAACTAGGCTAAGGAGTCTCTGAATTACATTTTTTCTTTACGCAACTTTGCACAGGATGTCTCCCAGAAAAACGCACTGATCTGATGGCACTTGCTAGTATGTACCAGTGGGGGGCAGGCAGAGACCTAACCAAGGATCAAATGTCAAACTGCACCTGCATTGACAGGTACTAGCAACAAGAAAAACTAGCGAGGTTGAAAATATTTCCTACAACTGGATATACCAGTTGGTATTGTACATTTGAAGATCATTGAAATTTTCTTAAATCCCTTCTTTTGATTTTGATGCCCGAGAGTATGGTTAAAAATTATTAACCAGCCTCTCACTGATAATAAACAATACAATTAAATAAATAAATAAAAAACAAGCATGTTTATAGCTTCTACTTTTGGTATAAACATTTGGACCCATAACATTTGGACTCGCTATTGAGGTGTCCATTTTCTGGGCAAACTGTATAGAAAAAGCTGTTCCTCTATGTATTGTCACTAGTTTTTCTATGTTCTAATCTAAGAACTCTGATATACTTGCATTTACTTTTTTCATTCATTGGTACAGAACAAAATGTTTTACACATAAAATAATAGATGTGAATTCTAAGGATAAAAATAACAAAACATAGATTGTGCCTAGTACTGTACTGTACTTTAAAGTGTTTGAATTTCTGAGCTCATTATTTTAATGGGTGGAGACTGCCAGGAACAGAATGATGAATAAAATATGTATTTATGTTGATTAAATCTGATATTTGTATTGTACATCTATTCAGGAAAAATATCTTAATGTACATTTGCATTTATTCTTTTGTCTCTCTCATATATGTAGATTGAAATGCTTTGTCCAGCACTTCATGTCCTCTAAGCCTTTGTACAGAACACTGTTGATTATGAAATGTTCAGTGATCACATTCCACTTGTGACTTGAGTACCCATTACTACATCACCACTGCAAAGTAATCCTGGCACAATAAGTTTGCATTTTCTTCTGGTAATTTTACTTAAGAACCTTACATTAAGAGGTATTATACAGACAGAACTAATGCTATAATGTGATTCAAGCTCACTGCTCTATTTCTAACACAAGTATAGAAATAGAGAAAATAAAAGATAGATAGGTACAGTATATCTATCTATAGGTAGAAACATATTCTATATATAGTTGTCTACCTAAATATATATATTCGAAAGCTAGTCTGCTACCTTGTACAAACATGCACAAACACTTGCCTCTGTGTTTGTGCATGTGTGTGATAGAAGAAAGAGGTAGAGTAGTTTCACTCACTGCCAACAGGTGGCAGTGTTTCGAAGATTAACGGACATTAGATATATACAGTGCCATATTTTCCAGAAGGAACTCATCTCATATGCCTGTCCTGGGCCAAAATGTACTTTCCATAAAATAAGTTTTATTTAATAAGTTATTTTTAAGTTCCTTATTTTCTAATATATATATATATATATATATATATATATATGAGACGGAGGGGATGCGGCACTCCAGGCGGGTATAAAACTTAACTTTTTTTCATGTCAGCAGAAAACAGCAACGTTTCAATGCCTGTACGGCATTGTCATCAGGCATTGTAATCTTTTAGCCATATGACAATGGCATTGAAACGTTGCTGTTTTCTGCTGACATGAATAAAAGTTAAGTTTTATACCCGCCTGGAGTGCCACATCCCCCCTGTCTCCTGTATACTCTATGCCGCTGCTGGCACCCAGCAAGAAATCATTTAAAGTGGCTGCGCTGGAACCCATGGAACGTGTTATATATATATCCAATCTGTTTGGCGGGCGGCACTCGGAGGCTCAAGAAAATCACGTTAATAACTGTAGAAGTGCTTTAATGAACAACGTTTAGGAGCTCTTGTCCCCTTCTCAGGATGGGATCCTGAGGAAGGGGACAAGACCCCAAAACGTTGTTCATTAAAGCACTTCTACAGTTCTTAACGTGATTTTCTTGAGCCTCCGAGTGCCGCCCGCCGCACAGATTGGATATTCCACAGGCTGTCTCAGCCTGACCTGAGGGCACCAGAGCAAGATATCCCACACATATATATGTATGTGTGTGTGTGCGTGTGTATCATTGGTGAGATCAGGTGCAAGAAATATAATGTGGGCCCCAACCCAATTTCACAATATGCAAAGTGGCAGTGGGTGACAGGGAGAGGCAGAGGGAGGCAGAGTGTGACAGGTAAAAACCAGTGGGTTGAAGAAAGAGGTTAGTAGAAGTGGTCCCCTTAGTCCTCAGGAGCCACGGCACTAATGGTAGTTCTGCCTCTCGCCCAGACCCAGAGGTCCTGTACAAATTTGTCCAGAAAATAGTATTGTCTGTATCTACCTATCTAATTCATGTTATGCTATTTATTGTTTGACATCAGTAGAATTATAAACTATCTACCATAGTATTTTATTTTCATCGTTTTAGCAGGTATGTTTCAATTTTAATAATAAATAATATTTCCAAACTGTACAGTAATATATGTAGTATACCTAGTATTAAAAAACATGCACATTTAACATTTAATTACAATATGCAAGTAGGAAGATGGAAATATGGTGAGGGGATAGCATTTAAAGATTTCTGTACAACTGGGTATAATGGAACATATGGGAATAGAAACTTGATTGATGCCCCCTTTTTCTAATATGTTTCAGGTTTGCACAAAAAAAAGCACACTAAAAATGATGATCCCTGGACAAAATAATACTGTGTTGGATTTATTATCTCTCATCCTGATGGTTTTAATGTTCAAGTTAAAAGTAATACCTTTGCTATAAAACAGGCCTGCAGCACATTGCTTTGCAATTCTAGTAATCCCCTTTGGCAGGACTAAAGGCTCAGAGAGGAAACCCCATGTTAGGATGTATGATAATATTATTTTGTTACAATATTTGTTGGTATAGCAAAAAATTACTGTATGAATTCTTTTAAATAATTCAAACAGTGTTGTTTGGAATTAAAACCTTCATTAAAAATAATAACACATAATTAATTTATTATTTTTATATAATGATATGAGAAAATATTATTTAAAAAAAAAAATTATTTGTGTGTCAATTAAAAGTCTAGCAGCTGAAGTGTCTCTGCTGTTGGTTTTGTTTGTGTGCTATGATCTGAAATCCTGATGTAAATCACAGCCTCACAAATCCCATTCTTGAAAATATTTAGGGGGTATCCAGGTATTGTGCTGCAGACCTCCAATATGCATCTGCTCAAACCATCTGCCAGAATGTGATGCATCCAATCTTTGGCAGACCAGATGTCCCTAACAGAAATGAATCGGGAGAAGAATTGGACAAACCAGTCTCAGGAGCATACACACTCCCTTTGAGTGCCAGCTTTACTGTGAGCGATTCTCAAAATATCCACTAAAAAATGCCAGCATCACCCACAACAACTGTTCTTTTAGAATAAACAAATACAAATACCGCCAAGTCAATTAATTCATTAATTAAAGTTTAGTTAAATATTGCACACAAATAAAGAACATTCACTGTGAGTGGCGCTGGCATTTTTAACGAATATTTCGAGAATACCTCACAGTAAGGTTGGCACTCAAAGGGTTATGTATGACAAGACCAGACAAACAGGATTAAATGAAACCGGTGGTTGTGTTTGCTTAATGCACTCTACCAATGTCTGACTAAATACAAGGTCAGAGGTTTCATTGGATGAGAATTGGACAAGTGTGTACCCAGCTTAAACTATAATAGCATATAAGGAAAAAGTTATAAAGAACTGAATATAAGGATTCAAACCAAAACCAGTTGTTGTGGTGAATGCAGTGTGAAATACAATTTAGTACTTTTCCATTTAATGTTTTTCTATATATGTTGATGGTTGGCAATCATGATTGCTTCTTATCAATCCAAGGGTAACATGCCCCTTCATACAACGCTTAACTTGGTTGTTTTTAAACTATAAATATACTGTAGATTGAATATATTTAGCTTATAATCACACATTTATGTTGATTTAACCATCCTTTAACCATAGAGGCTCCAAACCTTCCCAGGAGCTGGATGGAGCTGCTTATATTCTGACCTGTTGTTATTATTATAATTTTTTCTATGGAAGCATGCACTGAACATGTGGCCTATTTATTACACTTGGCAAGAACAATTTTTCAAACTATACCTTTTAAAGATATATTCCGCTCTCTGTACAGTGAGTATGCTTTTTTTTGCTAAGTCTGCTCACACATAGTGGGTTATCTTTTATGTATTGTTCTTCATAAATTACATCCCATTTATTAAGATAATAATATATAATTTCTAGTGACAAACATTCTATTTAAAAAAAAAACTGGTTATTGAGGGGCATCGTATGTTGGAAATTGCAGATATACACACTGCAATTATCGAATGCGTTTTGGGCTATATCGCATTGCATGCAATTTGCATGTGATACGATGCAATCCAAAGCTAGTTCAAAAAGTATGTGCAGTACATACTTTTTGAACTGTGTGATGGGATTCCCACAGGAGCGAGCATCGCATCGCAGAGCAAAAACGCACAGTGTATGGGCACTTTAACACTGATGGGAATAATTTTCTGGACTTTGCATAACCAAATGTACTATTGGTAACAATATGTTGTAGAAATGTTTGGATTAATATGTTTGGTTTGGTTTCATCAGGTTTTATCCGGGAAATTTCTAAATATAATATGAATGATTTAGAAAATTTAAGGTAATTATTTTGTTCTGTAGGGACTTTGCTCAACATTTCATATTTGCCTGGAGCCCCACATTTTGTTTAAGCAGGCTCTGTAGACAAATGTGAACAGGTTAGAATATATTCCTAATACCAATTTACATCATGATTGCAAAAGTGCAGTTTAAATTAGGTGCTCCTTAGAGACTAAGAGGAGCTAGTTTAAGGATATGAAAATGAAAGACATTAATGTAAAGGATCCCAACTAAATTTGTAGCTGTTTGTACCTTGTTGACAGTAGTAGAGATCATACAATAAATGATAGTTTAGATCAACTGTATTTACCTAATGGTTAAACAGGGTTGGTGTAGCGCTCGAGTTACCTGTGTGCGAAGGGGCTGCAGACCTAGAGTGGTCCAGACTCTGTTTACAAGTGGTTTGCAGATGGGGAGGTACTGCGCTCACCTTCTCGGTGTTTGTATGGTGTGAACTAAATAATATGTGAGGCCCCAGATTATTAAAGAATGACACTGCAATTGACTTGTGCTTAAACACTAAGTGGTGACTACTGACACCTAAGTAAAATGATGAGAGGAAAGAACAGATGTGTGCAAACTGATTTCAATGTTGACCAATCAGAACGAGAGGGGTGGAGCCAACCTCCCCTTATATTCGGGACCTAATCACAGTACTGACACCCTTGAAAAAGGCCGGACCTCGGCTGAAACGCGTTGGGACATACACGCCCACCTACAGCATCAAGCTTCACACATCCATCGAAGTCTCCTCCCTAGTGAGTCGAGCGCACGTCACTCCAGTGCGTCGCGCTGCTGGTGACGCAGGCCCGCACCTCCGGCAGTCACCGGCGCACTGTTGTAGCAGCGTGCTCTACAACTGGCACCCCCGATCCGGGACAACAGGACGCCGGTGGCCACTACTTCATCAACGGCTACCTACAACAACACCCGCAAAGCGGCAGATTCAAGGTATGTCTGGATGCACCACTGGGGTGTCTTGGGACGCCAACCTCCGATGACATCCACATACCTCTTTTGTTCTGGACTCTTTTTTCGGGACTACTCATTGCAATTGTTGCATTCATCCACCCGCCCACCCTTTTCCCTACCCACCACAGGACATCGTTGCCCCACCTGTGGCCCCCACATCCACCTGCAAACGGACACCACTCACTGAGTGGAAGTTGCATGGTGGTCAGCCCCAGCCCCAATTCCCTGGTTTTCACAATAAATGTATTTGCACACATCTGTTCTTTCCTCTCATCATTTTACTTAGGTGTCAGTAGTCACCACTTAGTGTTTAAGCACAAGTCAATTGCAGTGTCATTCTTCAATATTCTGGGGCCTCACATATTATTTAGTTCACACCATACAAACACCGAGAAGGTGAGCGCAGTACCTCCCCATCTGCAAACCACTTGTATTTACCTAATAATGCAGGCCCTATTGCACATCTACAATTAACTTAAAAGCAAAGCAAACATTATCGATACAAGCAGTCAAATAAGCATGCGATTTCCTTCTTGCCGGATCTCATTGTAGCCTCTATAAGTGTCAGTTTTGCTTCCCAATAACTCCATCTCTCAGCCAATTCTCAGTATGTGATAGATTCACTACCTGCACATGCAAAATACTAGAAGAGCAGTTTATTAAAAGAATGGCATGCCCTTCCACGCACAATAACACTCTCCGCTAGACTCCAAACTTTCAAGTGTTCCCTGAAAACTCACCTCTTCAGGCAAGCCTATCATATTTAAGTACCACACGCATAACCCTCTGAGGCACTTATGTATTATAGCTTTTCTTCTGGACTTGCAACTTGGTGGGACTGCTATGCTATTACTGGTGCCAATCCATGTGTTTCCCTTCTATGCCCCTATAGATTTTAAGCTTGCAGCAGGGCCCTCTTACCTCCACATCTGTCTGCTATTACCCAGTTTGTTTGATCACTGTCTACAATTGTAAAATGCAAAGGAATCTGCTGGGCTATATAAGAACCTGTAAATAAATCTACAGCCCACTTGCACATTCTGTCAATGCTGAATGGCGGATATCAATTTTCATTTAGAAATCAGCAAAAAACAACATGCTTAAAATCCCTGACTAACCAATTTTAGTCAATATTTGGTTGGAATTGTAGAATTGAGGATTTTCTATATGTTGGATGTCCCTGATCCCCCCTCCCAACCCAGGGTTAGGGAGAACGGGTAATTACCCTGATACTCCCTAATGTAATGTAATTGATTATCTGTGATCCATCTGGGAATCTGTGAAAAGCAGCATTTTAAAAATTCTTGATTCACTGATCCCAATAACTTTTTGGATTGGAATTGAGGCTTTTCAACATGTCAGATTTCCCCATCTCTGTACCCAAGCAGCAGCAGAATGGTGCCCTATAACGACTTGAAGTATGGGTCCCATAAGACTTGTTTACTTGAGAGTAATACCACTTTCAGACAAAAGTCTATGAACCTGCTCGCTAGCAGGGCTTTTCCCAGGACTTACAACTCAAATAGACAACCTGGTGTACATCTGAAAAGTGAATCAGGTCTTGGTGACCCAGGTTATATCTAAAGAAAATTGGTCGGGAACAGTAGCACTTGAAAATGAATGATCTCCTAATGCCCACTAAATGCCGAAAGACCAATGTCCCAGAAAATTCCATGACGGGTGAAATACCCGGGGTCATCACACATCTGAAGGGGTAGCTCCACCTTCAACCTATGGTCTGTGGATTTTATGTATAAAAGTGGTAAAAGAAGTTATAATAAAAAATACAGTTTTGTATATGGTTCTCACATGTCTGAACATCAGTGAGTAGATAATTCCACAACATACTGGACTTCTCTACATAAACTATTTTTTTTGCAATGTAATGTTTTATAATTGTATCTGACCCACCATAAATATTTTTCTCATAAAAGAAACATGGTTTGAAATATATTTTCAGACGGTGATGAATTTTAAACATAGGCAAAAAATAGGCACTTTTTAAGGTTGGATTCTGTTTAATTGGCAATTCTGGCACGATTAAAAAACACCTGGATCGTTGAATTACTCACCTGTCCACATGTTTTTGCCAAAAATTGTGGCAATTTTTGCCTGGTATTTCAATTTTTGACCAATAAAAAAGTGAAACCGCAGCTGCGAAAAAAAAGGTCTTAAAAACAGGCAAAAACTACTTCAATTGAATACTCGATTGAAATTGCCATTTTTTTCTTCTGCTGGATGTTTTCAATCCTTGAATATTCAATTGAATTCCTCCCTTTGGGAGATACCAAAATGCTGATAAAACATCACTAACAACTTTAAAACCATTATGACCGTGTGTCTATAAGCCAATCATTTTGTTCTCTGCAATTGTAAATAATATTTACTGCTCAATAATACTCTTTCTAAGTGATTGCTAATGTAAAATGCAACAGAACTCTGTATTGTAAAAGCAACTTATAGATTTATGAATGAATTGGAGTGAGCAATTTGGATAACGGATAGAACCCATGAAAAATATAATAAAATACATGGAGGGACAAAATAAAGCAACAGAATATAATAATGCAGAGAGAATAAAGAGACAATGCTTTGCCCTAAATAAGTGTTGAAATACATCATCATTCACCTGTCAGTATCTGAAGCCTCTTGATGCCATGCAAATGCAGTATAGCTCACAAATATAGATGGCAAAAACAAAAGCCAAACTTTTAAATAATTAAAATGATTTCATAATGAAAATTTTACCAAACATTGGTTCCTGTTTGTAGTTTTTTTATGTTCCCTGAACGAGTATACCATCTTTGCTCCAGTAAAAGTATACCATAACCATTGAGAGGATGGGAAATAAATATGGCCTTTTTACAAAGACAGAACATGTGTAATTGAAATGTTACCTAAATGTAGAAGTTAATGAATTATCAATTTGCAGAACATAAGTGCAATTTGTTACTAGTTAGATGCAGCACAGCCTGCTAATTACATTGCAGCTGTCTTAAATTAAAAACAGCTGAAAAATATAGATTATGCAAATATCTATTTTGTTACAATTGTTGAATTAGTGTGTGTGATATGGTATGTTAAAAGAGGAAATTAGTTTTAAAAAAGCTTTACTTTTAACTCTTAATCTATATTAATAATATATATCAGTGGGCACATGTGCTCCTGTATCCACCTTCCTTAATTATTTTGTTTTACATATACTTTATTTGATAACAGAATCCTTAAAACATTTGATGATGTAGGCAGTGCTGTAATTATATAAACACTACTGTAGCACTTGCAGCTGTATTTTGGATGCCTGTCGTTGTTTAGCGAATTAAGACATGTATTGTACATTTGCCACTACAAAGTAAAATGTCTTTATTATATCAGCAATGTAGAGGAAGATTTACTTAAGTCTTGGAGAGCGATGAAGTGTAGAGAGATTAAGTCCTAGCCAATCAGCTCAATCTGCCATTTTAAAGTATGTGTTTGAAAAGTGACAGGAGCTGATTGGTTAGTAGTTTATCTCTCTCCACTTATTACCTTCAAGGCTTAGTACATCTGCCCCATAGTCACTTCCAGTAGTGTGAATATTAAATGCAAATAGGCAATCTTTATCCATTGTACGCTATTTAAAACTACTCTAGAATTTGAGAGTTTCGAGAATAAAATGTATGTAACTTTATTTGTCTTTCCACCTGAAATCATTTTCCATTCATGCTAAAGGGGCACATACATCAGGAGTGTATTGGGCCAATTCACCATTCTGCCGATGCCTGCGCCCAGGTGATCGCAAAATCCAACATGTTGGAAAGATTTGATTCACTGATACCAACACAAAATGATTTGAATCAACGAGTCTGAGATTTTTATTATGCTGTATTTTGCTAATCCCCCTGCTATATTGCTAATCATCAGAGTCTGATTAATGGCAGATCAGATCAGCACTGGGCATTTGGCCCATTGCTGTATGGCCCGTACTACTTTGCCATATTCGTAACTCACTGTGTTTTTATTATTGCTATACGTTAATTCCCCAAAAGGCATCATATAGTGATCTTTTCCTTTGATTAGAAATTGGGTCACATGGGTGCTCCAGCTTTTTTAATTATTATTTTAGAATACAATAAGGTTACTTTACTCGTGTTTTTATTTGTAAATATTTTTTTTAAGAATGTGTAGAGATTTTTGGTTCATTTTAGCACACAAATACCCACTTCAGATCACACTGAAAACCCAGGTTATTGCTGGGTTGCTACCGGGTCAACCTGGGTTGAGTTGGGATGTGGAAGCACCAATCCCAATAACCAATGACCAATCTGGGTCGATTTGAGAATGGTTAAACCCAGGTGGCTCTGTGTTTAACAGGGTGAAAGTGACGGGCCAGTGTCGAAGTGGGGTTGGACCTTGGATCAAGATCCTGGGTCTGAAATATTGCAATCTGAAAGGAGTACAAATTTGGAGAAGTACTGTATATGGTAAACAACAGACACAATCAAATATACCTAAATCAGAAACCAAATAGAATTACTTTTGCACTTAGTAGAGGCCTAAACCTTCTAACATTTAAATTGTTATAATAAAGAGCTAAGTAAAGCTTAGAGTTTCTTTGTGTGTTTTATATTAGGTTAAATGCTTGACATTGCTAGGATTAAAGTTATTATTTACAGTATACCTTTGTATATGTTATGTGTATTAAAGACTTTGATATTTTCATTTGATGACCTTGTTAATGGAAACCTTGTTATTATTTAACTAAACTTTCAGCTGCCTAGCTGCAAAGCATCCCATTACCATTATTATGACTAGTTCTTCAACTTGTACTGTTTTAAATTGCTAGCAATTAGCATATTTCAACCTTATTTTTAGGTTGAAATTGCAGTGTGAGAGTGTACTCTTCTCTAAGCTAATTAGTGCTATCAAGGAACAGTGGGTAACCTCATTAGTACCATGTGCATTTAATTAAAGAAGAGAAAATCAGAGTTAACCTCATAGTTAATATTTTCACAGAGTGTTACAATGCCAACACCTTCAATTGGAGTCACACCCCTGTGTATCTAATTATGTGCTAGTGCCGAATAAGGTTAGAAGGGTACCACCATGCTGTTAGCAAATAGTTTGGAATAAAAAATGTGTTTTCCTGTAGCTTACATAGCAGTTTGACATGTACTGTTCAGTCTGTTTGATCATTCTGTCTATTAAGGTCAATAAGTAATATCGCATAACACATGAGAAAGCATCACTTACTTGATGTCAATATCGATGAAGTCTTATTACATTACTAACACTTGGCAAATTCAATATATGTGTATTTCTTTCTCTGATAGATAAATAGATAGATATAGATTGTAAGCTTGCAGAAGGGCTCTCCTACCTCCAAGTCTGTCTGTTGTTACCCAGTTTGTTTTATCACTGTCTACTATTGTAAAGCGCAACGGAATCTGCTGCACTATACAAGAAACTAAATAAATAGAATAAATAGATAGTTGTGCTAGTGTTAAATTGTCATTTTTTAACCACTACAAAATTACCCAGATTTAACCTCTGCTTGCCCATACTTCTTCTGATGTTCGTATGCATCACGTCACACGTATACTTACTTACATACTTGCGGGATAGCAGAAGTGTACGTACGCTTGTCCCCCAATATCCATTCACATTTCATGAGTGGTCATTTAAAAGGAGCATACAGTAAGTGTCAGATTTTGTAGTTGACATATATTTTAGTAATACAATCTTTGTATGATGGGAATGGTACTTTATGGAAGTAATTACTTTTAGTAACAATTATTTATACTTTAATTTCCATCACAAAACTTTAGCATAGTATTTTTCACACTTTGGTGGGATATCTTTAATGTTCTCACTTGGACACTAACACTGTTGGATACAGTATTGTTTGGAACATATAACAAATTACATACAATATAGTGATCATTCTAGTGGTGGTTGTGATCCTATTTCGTTCTCCCCTATGCTGCGTAGGTGGCCTCCAGCACATGTCATCATGAAGTGCAGATCACCATGCATTTACCATGCAGTATGTTTCCCTTTAAGCAGTCACACACACTCCTGAGTACCAGCCTCAATATGCATATATCACATTAGGGATATTAACCCTCAAGCCACATGTAAAAGTGTTCTAGCCATTAAGGAGTAGGTTAATATATAAACTTTGCAGAAATCTTTAAACTGCCCCAAATTTTTCCTGTCATAATTGTTGGCACTTATTTCCTTTTCTCAATAAAATATATTTAAAAGATTTCAGAGATTTAATCTGTTGTAGGTCAGGTTTCATAAGGGAAAATACGCTGCCAATTATATAAATTACATTGATTCACCGGGTAGACAGACGGTGCAAATTGCTGGGCATTTTATGCTCATCGGAAGAGTTGCATATTAAAGCCATTATAAATTTTGGAGCTGTTACAGTGTAGAATTGGGAAGAGAGGTGGCCTGGGAGACACAGACACAATGAGATAAATTTACTAAGATGGAGTTCTATTGGAGATAGCAACCAAACAGATTAAGGGGGTAAGCAATGCTCCGCCGATATTCCCAACGGGGAAAATAGCGGCAGGTCCCTATTCAATGCTGTCTTTACTGACATCATTGAAGAGGGATCACAGCAGAATGAGCCAGACTTTAGAAGATGCCTTGCCCGTTCTGCTGATAATGGCCGTGGATTGTCGCGATCCTGGCCACAGATCAACAATCCACGGCCATTTCTGCAGACACGCCCACTTTTTTGCCGATCGGCAGGTGGGACATTGAATCCCGCCTGCCAATTTGCTGTAGGGCAAATCCTAGATGGGCCTGGATCACAGCTGTCGGGAGGGATCGACAGCGGTGATCTGGCATTGCATACCCCTAAATCTATTATCTTTTAGAAGGTGCTAAAGAAGTAGGATCTGATTGGTTGCTATTTGCAATATCCCATCTTCAATAAAACTCCCATCTTACTTAATTTACCCAAATGAATGAAAGGAAATGACAGATATGGAAAAAGATAGGGGTGGAGTGAATTCAAGTGGACTCTTCATTAAGCATATTGGTGATTTCGTTTCTGCACACTTCATTATATGGGACCCTAGATTATTGTTAGATAGAACCCAGTATATGTTTGGAGCTGTAAATTTTTGGTGCATAAGTACAAAGTTGTCATGATCTAAATTATATGCTATTATATTAGATTTAGGTGGACAGTCAAACGGTCGACACATGAAAAATCCCAACATGCATTAGTTTGACGTGTTCAAAAGGTTGACACAAGCAGTAGGTTGACATCGAAAAGATCAGATCGAAAAGATCAACATGAAAAAGGTCAAGATGTGTTTTTCACAGAGAAAATCAGAAAGTGATAGATTTGGTAAGACATCTCCAGTTTTTTTTACACTGCAGAACCAGTTTGATTTTGAAGTGTGAATGATTGCCGCTTTAAAAAAAACTTGCAGATTTCTTACCAAATTTCTGACTTTCTGACTCTCTGATCCTATTAAATTTCCCCCTTGGTGTATATATACTTAGGATAACTAGTTATAACTAGAATATATCTGAGTTAATATTTGGTATTGTATATTTTAAGCATTCAAATGATTAATATTTAATAAAATGGAAATAGATGATGAATAATCAAAAGTAAAAACACAATTAAAAGTAAGGATGCAAAACAGTAACAATGGATGGTGTATAGTGGACCGTGGACCTGTGCTAATAATGTTGCTGATGGAGGTTTGTTCCTTTTGTGTCGCCAGAGGTGAATGGTGATTTGATGCAAAAAATTATAGGGTCTGTCTGCAAAGCAGATTTACCTGCACCTCTGTGTCAGCCCCTTTATATATTATCGGAAAAACAAGTGGCATGTATTGTCATTGTTTTGCAATGTATAAACATATTGGTGGGAATATTATAATTTGAATTTTAAATTAAATAGCGTGCTATATGTATTAGAAGCAAACTGGAGCCCAAAAGAATGACACTGTTTGACTTAATTTTCTAAACTGCTTTAGATTTCTGAAATATGTGTGCATGATAGGGTTAATAGCACCTTTGGCGCCTTGTGTACTAATTTTCATGTCTCCCATATAACCTTTAGTCAGGGGTCTATATTCATATCCACTGTTTCCTAAGCTCTGCTATTAATCGCGGGGAGATTTTCATCCCATTTCTAAGCGAACTAATGATCGCTAAGAAATGGGGAAGGACACAGGGAAAGACAGTGCTTGCACCATCTTTGCTACTAGATAGTGGGGATTTGCCTATAAACGATAGGCAAAGCCCCACACCGAAAAGATCGCTCAGCACACATCACGGTGTGCATCACGGATTTACCGCAATGTTTTGCTAAGTGATCGTGCATAAGCCCGTCGCTCAGCATGGAGGCCAGGTCTCCCCATGTGTACAGGCTTTACAGTTCAGGTTTTAAGAATATCCATGCTTGAGTTCAGATGGTTAATTCAAATTTACTGAGGTACTACTTAAGTCAGTTGTGCTCAAGCATGGATATTCTTCTTACTTTGATTGTTTGGGAACCTCTGTACCAAGTACCATCTTTTGAAACCATCAATTGTCAGCAGTTTGGTCTGCAGAATCTAAGATGCAATAACATAAAATTTTGCAGGCTACAGTTGAGTAAATTTACCATTTACAAATGTACCAAGCATCATCTTTCAAGCAAGTTATTGTAAAATGATTCAGATGCAAATACTGTACCCACATCCGCTTCCATATGGAATGGAGCCACTAGTCATGGCAGGCTGCACATAATAGCTTGTGATGCATATTTACACTGCATGTAGTTATGTGCAAGATGACGTTGGGTAGTCCGCTAGTTTATATGTCATATGTACATATATGTGTTTGTTTTAATATATTTAAAGGCCTACGAAATCCTCAGCTGTATTTTATGTTTCTTTATATTTATCTACGGCATTGTTTTTTATTTTGTTACAGCTTAGTTATATCTAATTTGTGATTTAACCGCTTCATTGGTGTTTTTTTCCCAAGGCAGATTTGTACTGCCCCAGATATCCTCACTACTGAAGGGACTGCCGCTGGTCCCCTGAGGCTGCCCCTGCTTCCATGGGGTTGCTGCTGATTCCCTGCCTCTGTTGGGCATTTGGCGAAGCTCAGACACGCTTCAGCACTCAAATGAGCTTGGGCATTTGGGTGTTTTTGAACAATGGGGGGGTGGGGAATGATGAGGGGACAGTGATTAGTGGGGGGAGCAGAACGGAAGGAACCACTGGTGCACACCTAAACATCAGTGGAATACCCTTAAATTTTCCAGGAGAGCCCGTGCCAGTAGTGCAGCTCAGCCCATTCTATTTTTGGGCATACCACCGAAGAAGTTAAGTTTCTTCTTTCTTATTTCAATGTTGCACCATTTCTTAATTCACTTCCATTCAATAGGATCACAGTTTGGAGCATAAAAAAAGAGAATGGTAAAAAATAAATAACAACAGTAATATCAATTACAAATCATTTTTATATAATATTATGTAATATATAATATATAATAGGCAGTTTTCCTAAATTCTGCTAGGTCAGTAGTTCTCAAACTCGGTCCTCAGGACCCCAAAAAGTTTGTATTCCAGGTCCCCTAGCAGGTGCACAGGTTTAACCATTATTCACTGATACATTTTAAAAGATGAGTTATTTCAATTTTGCTTCTGTAAGGAGACCTAGAAAACATCAATTGTTTAGGGACCCGGGGACTCAGTTTGATAACCTGTGTGCTACACATGCAGTAATTGCCTACTCTCATGTAAATGATTGGGAAGCTCACAAAAATTGTGTGACACTCCCAGACACCAGGAAATGTGGACAAGTCACCTGCAACCTGTTTACACCTGTTGGAACCCTTGCAGCTGCCCACTCCCCCTTCTGGAGAAAAAGTGGGCATGATTTGCATTGCATTGCAAATGCCCTCTGCAGGTCTACAATGTATAACAAAGGGGAGGGGGATGTGATAATTCAATCACATCTCCATGCCACAGGACTGTCCGCTATTACAGAACCACACCCTCTTCTATGCTGATTTGGCTGTTTCCTCCTAGAGAGGACAGCCAGATATTCAGCAAGTATGTTGTGTGGTCTAATGCCCCG
Organism: Crinia signifera; assembly: GCF_055691185.1. NCBI lineage: Eukaryota > Metazoa > Chordata > Amphibia > Anura > Myobatrachidae > Crinia > Crinia signifera. Next base: position 150,613,091 of record NC_139220.1, read on the forward strand.
TATTCGATTTTGTTATTTTTTTTATTCGATTTTGATTATATAAGCTTAATTTAATCTAAATCGAATGAACATCGAACGCATTTCAGCCGCATTCAATGCCGATTTGACCCCGTGGCATCAAAATCAAATAAAAAAATAGACTGAGCAGGTAAGACTGTATAATAGAGATCTTTACTATATAGTTCAAATTTAATGTGTTTTACTTGCCATTCGATTTGATCCCGTTTCGATCGGGATCAAATCACTAGCAAAATCGCACTGTGTGAACGCCCCTTAAGATTTGTGTATATTAACAGTGTTAAAACGTATAATTATTTTATAAAGATTAGTTACATTTTGGGCCAGATGCACCTGGCTTCAAAAAGTGATAAAGAGGACAGTGATATACTAGCAGCCGGTCAGCTCCTAACTGTCATTCTACAAGCTGTCCCTTTGTCAAAAATTGGTCTGTTTTTGCAGAGTTGTAAATGTCAGGGGAGGAGGTGATAAAACAACATGTGTTAAGTTATAGCTTTCAAAACAAGTATGCATTGTGATATTGCATAATATTACTGTGGTTTGTTTATTGTTTGACTGGCTTGGGGCTGACAAGCTTGTACTTTATGAAGCAAGAAGATGTCCAGGCAAGCTTCCACTTGCATATGTGAAAAATATGAAATTGGATTTTTTTGTCCCTGCTGTCTCCACAGCTCTGCAAACAGACTGTTTTACAAAATAACACTAATTCACTAACAGTCCATCCTTCACATCCTTCACACAAACAACAACAAAAAATCACTACATTGTGTATCATTCAGCATGTTCCCATAGCCATTTCAGTTATATATTCAGAAATCAATTTTTCTTTGTTAAATATACTTTCCTTTAAAAATGAAATGATAGCAAAATACATTTGAAAAACAGAATATATTTAACATTTTATTCAAATTTCTGAATAATTGATGTTAAGATGTAAAATGTGCCTTCTTCTGAATTAGATATACTGTCCGTGTCAAAAGATGTTATTTACATGCGAGCTGCAGCTCCTGACACTGTCACTTTAGCAGCAGAGATTGTAATGTGGAGCAAAACCAAATAAATAAACTGTGCTCACTGCAGTGACTGAGTGGAACCTGGACATTCACATTTAATTTAAAAATTCAACCTTTAAAAAATAAGGTTATACAAATAAGACATGTAATGAGATTGGAAACAGATGTGATATTTTTTTTTCTTTTTGTTTTGAAGAACTATTCATAAAAGGTCAAAGCTATCCTATAGCTTACATTATATTTTACATAGAGTGACATCGCCTTATTTTTATTTGAATCTGGCAAACTTGTTTGACTTCCAGAACCACTATATTATTACAGAAAATAAGCATTTTGCCGTAACTTGTTCTGTCTTATCTTCAAGAACTTACTTTATATTTTGTGGTGTTATTTATCGATACAAGAAAGGGTGTTTCTATCTAAAACTTAACAAACAAAAATGGGATCATTATTTTAAGATTAAATTAATTATATATCTAATAATATGTACCATAGTGGTTATTAAATATTTTTGTTGGAACAAGGAATGTGGAAGAAAATGTAAGTGTCTTGGTTAGTGAGATTACATTTCACGTTTTTAACATTTACCCATGGCCATTGGTGTGGTTACCTTGATGGTTTCACCAAGTGAAGGTCATTCCTTTTCTTTCACTGATGGGCCTATGGCCAATCATAATATGAGGGCAAAGCTTCATGGTTGCTGGGGGGCGGAGCTTTACACAAAATCTCAACATCTTGTAGAAAAGAACAAAATGAGAAAAATCAAATGGTTCTTTATCATCAATCATCAAACCATCTGTTTCTATCCAATGATGGCAAAAGTATTTGCCATTGGCCATAAACCATCTAGTTCTGAAAAAACCCTCTGAAAAATTGCACTGGTACATGTAATGTAACTGTCCTTTGTCTAATTATAGATAAAAACCCTTTTGTAATTAGAGAGAACACCCTTTCATAAATAGCTCCTTGTAAGAAAGGCAGCTTTATTATTAACATAAGAATCACTCCAAGTAAGTACTCAGAAATGTGGCTGCATATATATATATATATATATATATATATATATATGTCATATCATATAGATGATAGGATAGCAATTGATGACAGCACAAGGCTGAATGTAGTCATGACTTTAATGAAAATATTCCAAGCAGGTTTGATTGAATAATGGAAATACTGTATTGTTGGTTATAGCAGGGATCTAAATCGACATGTCCCCACTTTTCTTCTAGTCATGGGAGGGGGAGTTTTTGTGTTACATATAGGACATATTGGGGGAACTAATAGGATGAGAGATTCAGAATGTGAGAGATTTGGTAAGAGCTTTCCAGTTTTTTAAAGCGGCAATCATTTACACTGCAAAACCAGTTCTGAATATCTCATCCTATTAAATTTCACCCATTAAGTTTAGAAATTTGGGGCTCATTAATAATAACAAATAATATATGGGTTAATAAATGATAGCACTTACAATGTGTATTATATCACCTTTAAAATAAATGTTCACAGTAAGTATTTCAGTGTCTGGAGAAATTCAATTTTTTTTAATGTGCGCATATTTTAGTGTAATTATGATTTGGCCATGTTTCAATGCTCAGTTTGGGTATTGTTAAGTGATACGGATTTTCATTGCTTACTTAGAGACATAACACCATCATAGATGAAATTATTTTCAGCAGTAATTAGCTGCATCTAATTTATATTTATTACTGGAAATGATGGCAAATTAATTTTTAATTAGTTAATATGTGGTTTGCACAATCCAGTCAGTGTAATTTGTAGGGGGTATTGAGTGTATTACATTAGCTGTGAAAGAGATTTTTACTCAAAATCAGTCATGTACAGTATTTGACACAATAAATAATTTGGAATAAGACAAACTGCATTTAGAGGGTAAAAAAATCTCTCAATTCTTTAGACCCAAAAATATACCAATATTGTATCGTGCTTGATATCAATATCGTTTCAAAAGATTGTTCAGCACTGATGTAGTGATTGCAGGTTACAAATATAAAGTATTCTGTGTATTATTCAGATTCACTAGACCACATTTAAACATATTTGTAGATAACGATGTGACTGGTCAAATAGTCTCTGTAACGCGATGCGAAATATATGTGCGCTATGTAAGAAACTGTTATTAAATAAATAACGATGATTCATTACAACAAATTCTTAAAATTGTTCAGTGTGTACGCACTGTATTGCTAACTATGTGGTTTCATTTTGAAAGTACAAGATGATTTAATGAGATTAAGATGGTCGAGGTATTGAATTGAAGGCGTTCATCTGTTACGTATCCTCAGATATTTGGATATCAATCTATTAGTTTATAGGCTACTGGGTGTACTTATTGTAAATGCTATCAAATAGGAAACTTTGCCCTAATTAAATGCACTGCACAGGGTTAATTTTATGGTTAATAAATGACACATATTGAATTCCGTTTTCTTTTTATTAAGTAAGCAATACAGTTTTATTCTATATAGACATTACATTGGACATGGATGTTAGCCTTTGACAAAATATTAATATTATACTGTAATTAATTTATTTAATTTTCTATAAATTTGATCATGGACAAAATGTGTTATCAGATTCAGTGGAACTGATCCAAATAGTAAAATTATTTTGGTCATGTTATGTGTGTAATATGTTAATGTAATAACTTATCCTATTTGGACAGTACTTACACTTTCAATTTATTTTATTTTTTTAATTTCCAGCATTTTATGTAACATCTTTAATATATTTAAATGTGCGTTCATATATCATATTGAAAAATACTATTTTGCAACATGCACAAGCTATCTGAGTATAAAAAGACTCTAAAGATAGCTTATTGACCTTATCACCACATCAATTAAATTTGCACCTCGAGCTTCAGTAATACTTGTTAAAATGCCCCCATGCACAGCACTTTTTATCTGACCTTTATTCTTAGAAAACCTGTACATAACTATAATTAGCAATTCTGCATATAGTTTTATTAGTAGAATAGAGCACATAGTTGATTTATAAAAGTAAAGGTTGTTCAACTCTCAAGAATTTCTCTAAATAGCAAAATAGGATATATTCAGAAAGTTTACACCTTTTATTTGCATTATTAAATTACAGTGCAATAGCAGGGCTGCCAAGGGGGAGGTGAGCGGTACTAACTACCCGGACCCGGGCTTGCTGGAGGGGCCCATGTCCGACACCCCCCCTTCCCTCTCTGTCCCTCCCAGGAAGCAGCAATAGCGCACACCTCTACAGCATGTGCTGTGCTGACAGTATTAGAGCTCATGCTGAGCCTGCTGTCAGCACAGCACATGCTGTAGAGGTGTATGCTGCTAATGCTGCTGAGGGAAGACACTAAAAATGGGGCGTGGCCTAATCATGGGAGGTGGCTACGCCTCCCACAATTAGGCCACGCCCCCAACATTTTACCGGGGCCCGGTATACCTCTCGGTTGCCCTATGCAATAGTACAATAGTCATAAAGTTGCTTTTATGTACACTTACAAAAAGGTTCATTTGGAAAAAACGTCTCCAAAACTTAAGGTACTTACATACTATACAACTGTTTTAATGATATGCAACGATATTGTATATGATATTATTGTGCATACCATCTAGTGTCTGCACTATGTCATTAACAAAATACGCACTTGAGGGTTGTTAATGACCCCCTCCCTGCCGTCTGTATATACATTAAAATTTTCATGCTCCTGGATGTGGCCACTAAACAATATCATTGATGATAGCATTTAGTGTGTATACACAATATCGTTTGTCCAGGAACATAGGCAGTGCAAAATCATTAACGATATTGTATAGTGTGTATGCACCTTACGTCCAGCATGCTTCCAAATTCAGCTCTAAATATCTAATTGTTCACCTAGTATATTGACAAGTTCACATTTTTATAAATGATATATTCCGTCTATTTGCTGTCCAACACTGACCTTTTGCCTAATGCCTGACATTTTTTGCCTAATGCCTGTACATTGATAATACAATCAATGTACAGGCATTAGGCAAAAAATGTAAATGAGGTTAACTTTAATTTGTACAACAGACGGTTTTAGTACATTATACAGGCCATAGAAAGAACTGTATAGCATCTTATCAATAATAGTGGAGGAGGTGGTTTATGTTTGTGCATTGGGTCCAGAGCAGTGTCTTTTCCAGTGTGGCAGGTTATCTTGTGTATGATGTATGATGTAAAGTTTTTAATTATCCAGCTATCTGGTGGCACAGGCTGTGTTGTTATTTCTACAGTATAAGAACAAGATGGTTCAGTCTGCACTTTTTGCTAGCCTGTATTGTATCCAGTGTACAACACAGGATGTTTCTGCAAGTATACACAGATATTAGTTATGTACTAGAAGGTTCCAAGGAGAGCACCCCAACATTTCAACTTACTGTAAGTTCTTGGAAGGTTTAAGGCAATAAGCTTTACCACTGTTTAATGTTGTAAAATCAGCTGATCATTTGTTTGGCTATAGCAGCGGTTCCCAAACGCAGTCCTTAAGGCACCCCAACAGTTCAGGTTTTACGTATATCTCTGCTTGTGCACAGATGATATAATCAAACTGACTAAAGTACTAATTAAATCACCTGTGCCCTACATGAATGTCCCTGGACTGTTGGGGTACTCTGCATACCTTGTTCTGGGACCACTGGGCTATAGGGATTACAGAGAAAATGATTCAGCCCAAATGATTACATTTGAGGTTTAAAATATAGCTATTTATTCCGTATTTATGACAATATTATAATCTGATGAAAGGGACGTATTTATCTGTGAAGACAGAAGTCGCTCAGCAATGGTGGAAATTAAATGTTCCAAGTCATGTACATATGCAATTGCATAATTCTTCCAAATACAACCATCAGGAAAAGGTAAAAAGTAAATTTCAGAAGAGTTAGGACTAAACGTTGCTTAGAGATGTTTGAAATTGTTTTTGTATTGCTATAGAGCTGCTAGCAGAGAATTTTGGAACTTATTCCATAAACAAGCTTTTTATATTCTGGAAAAAGTTACAAATGTATATGTTATTGAGAATTATAATATTATTACACGTTACGCACCAATGTCAAAATCTTCAAAACATTTCACCTAACAGTATTTTCTTTTCTCCATGGCTTCTAGCAACAATAATAAAGCATATGGGACATAAATATCTCATGTTTCTCTTCTTTACTGGATGCAGGTTTTTCCCTGTGCAAATGATGAGTGTTTGAGACAATGGCTCATAATGGTGCATAGCAACATGTAGGGAATGTGTAATGCTACCTTGCACACTCCCTGACTTTATTTAAGAAGAGTGACAATACTGTTGAGTTATATGTCTGTAACTTCTTTATGATGTTTCATCTGTAACTATGTGCTCTGTAAAAGGGTTGATTATGAATCCATAGCTATGTGTACAACAATAGAAGTAGCATTGAAAATAATGTGGATGCAATGCCCTAATCGAGGTGTCAGTTCAGGGTTCAGCCCAAACCCCTACCCCTTAGGACACTACCCAGAGTGTCCTTAGAGGAGATAACTGTTCTGGCTGTAGGGTGCGCTTTAGGCAGCACCTCTAACACACCCCTAGTTATGGTCCTGCATGGAAGAGACATACAATAATCATGTTAGTATAGGTGCTGGCATAGGCATATGTTGATTTTGGTATGCTACAAAATGATAGGTAATTATGCATAGTGTGTAACTATAGATTCTTATGTAAGATTTAATTCCATCTGCTTTATCCATGAGTTTATGTCACATTGTTGTTCTTTATAGTATATTTGACCAAGAACTGGCAAAATGGTGGGCTAGAAAAAGGTAATATTTTATTAGCGAAATGCATTTTTCCAATCTCAATTGGAGAGTATGGTTGAATTATTCTTAGTAGAATTAGTATCAGTAGTATTAGCAGTAAGTGCCATGTAATACCCCTCTTATACCTACAAGCCAGGTCGCACATGGGATTTTAGACCCGGGTCCAAGCCGGGTGTGACCCAGCATCTGACCCCTTTTACACCTCCCAACTGTGTGTGTGTGTGTGTGGAGGGGGGGGGGCGATGTCACCGGGGGCGGGTCCTGGGCCGTCACATCTCAAATGGGTGCGTTTATATTCACAAGCGCTTTATAAACTCCACTTATAATTGTATGTTCCAGGGTGCGTTTATACTGCCTGCAAACCCTGGTTTTTGCCAGGGTTATTTAGGTTGGTGTAAAAGGGGTATTACTGATGTAGCATTAAGTATCTCCCAGGTGGTTATATTGGACAAGAAGATCTGATCTAGTAGTTGGCTCCATTCTGCTACAGGACTGATAGATCGCATCACTTGCAGGTATATGCATTTTCAGCAAGTGCTGGGTAAAGCACTCTCAATAAAGCAACAAGTGCAAGAGTATTAATTGCCTCTCCTTTATTGTAAATACAATAGCACAAGTGTTAAGAGGTTATCATTAATTGCTTCTTTCATTCATTTACAACTATTTAAGCAAACTGTATATCATTTTCACACCATGAAAAGGTTTACAAGTAATAGTATATCAGCACTGCTAACTGATAAATGCGACAGCAACTGTTCCTCAAGTGTAATGAAGACTCCTGTACTATTTATATAAAAAAGTTTATTAGATAATATTGCTTAGGTCAACTGTAATGAAAATGCTTTATCAAGACACTGTTATCTATTTCTTAATAAGCTAGGGTGTTAAGGGTCACTATTAGCAAACAGTTTTTTTTTAAAGAAGAGTCTTGGCCATGTATTTGGCAATAATACAGAATTGCGGGTATTGTTTATTGCGTAATAGGTAGTCATAGCTGTAATGAGGTCATTGATACCCTAGTCAGGGACAAGTCTCCTGATTCGACTGTTTTTGTTAATTACCTTATTGGTCAAAACATGGTACAATAGCAGAGAAGAATGTGTCTCAGTGAGGAGATTGTCTCACAAATCACGGTTGGATCATCTACCTCTTTGTTTTATTTTGTGGTAGTGCGCATGTCACTTCATAATAAATTGTATTTAATGCAAATAAATTTCTCTGACAACATGCTTTTGGCTTTCTGTATTTTTAATTCTCATTAGAGTTACTGTAAGATAGTATAAGTGGATTGTACAATCACGTAGCATTTGGACAAAATAAATAGAAGAAAGTCAGTTTGTAAGATGACCACATATCACAGAAACTGAACTGTGAAAACTATGGGCAATCTAAGTGGCAATCGTTTACACTTCAAAATTAAACTGGTTTATCAATGTAAATGATTGCCACTTTAAAAAAAAACCTGGAGATTTCTTACCAAATCTCTCACTTTCTGAATTCCTCATCCTGGGCCTTATTCTAGTTCACTCTGGAGACAAATTTGTCCATGTGCACTGCAGGTAGGGCAGATGTAACAAGAGAGAATTAGATTTGGGTGGGGTTTTTCTTCAAAGTGAGATCTATATTGCAGTATAGAAATAAAGCAGTCAGTATTTTCCATGCATAGAAACAAAATAACTCACAAAATCTAACTCTCTCTGCACATTATATCTGCCCCACCTGCAGTGCACATGGTTTTGTCCATCTGAGAAGGAATTTGCCTCTAAAGCTGGTTTCACATTGCAAAAACCTGCTTTCAACCCGTTTTTGTAAATGTGTCTTAAAATGGGTCAAAAGACAGTTAAACCCCTTTCGTATTGCATGTTGCAAAGGTATATTGCAGTTTCAATACCGTTTTGTACCTTCAGATTCAACCCGTTTCACCCATAGAAAGCCATACAATGTAATTTTAAATGTTTTTTTCCTGCTTGTGGGCGGGGATCAAGTGTGGTTATCATTTGTAACAAATAACGTTTCTGAGCTGTTCAGACTGCAGGGAAAACAGCTCTGAAATTTGTAGAATCCTGCTTTTAACGTTTCAAAATACCGGTATTTTGTAACCGGTAAATTGATTGTGGAGCTTTCATATTGCAGCTGGTACCGTTCTAAAGCAGTTAAAAATCGGCAATATGCCGCGTTAAAACTGCAATGTGAAAGGGGCTTGAGAGTGAACCAGAATAAGGCCCTCTATTACAGTTCCCCCTATTTCTTTACAGAAACCTCATAAAGTAAATGCATATAATAAAATAACAACAGTTATAGTAAATAGATCTAGTAAAACTGTATCAGTGTACAGTATGTATCTAAATTAAACTTATCCTAAGGTGAAACACCATTATAAAAATTAAGGAATAATAAAATAATTGTCACATTTGTTTGTCGTTTTCACTAACACACAAGAAAAGAAAGTATTTTTAGGGTGCACTTGTAGTCCTAATAAATTGTTTCTGTTTTAAAATATAACCTTTGTTTCATTTGGATAAAAGTTGGTGAAATATTAAAACATAGTATACGTGAAAAATATTGTGAATTAAAAGGTTTGGGGCCACTGTCTGTTCAAATGAAATAAAAGTTATATTTTAAAACTGAAACAATTTATTAGGACTACAAGTGCACCCTAACAATGCGTACACATGGGGTAGATATATTGCTCAACAATATATTGCTACAGTAGCAATATATTGCTGAGCAATATATTGCTCAGTGTCTCCTTTTCGTTAGCGACCAGAGATGGTTGCTGATGAAAATGAACCTCCTACGACCAGCGACTAGAATGGGGCTGAAAATGGGAGCGCGCACCCGGCGATTTAAATCACCGGGGCACACTCCCATCACTGACAATATGGTCGCCAGCGACCATATTGCCAGCGATTTCAGCCCCTATCGCAGCCGTGTGTACACGGCTTTAGTGGAACCAATCCTAAATAGTGGGTAGCACCTCCTCATCCCAATAAAAAGGGTGGTACTTGTTTCCTAGCACGGCGCCCACGATTTTGATTGTATCGATCGGGTCGGAAAAATTGAGTCGATCGCATCGCATGCCAACCAAATCGCATGCGATGCGATCGACGCGATTTTTACATTGGAATCAATGAAAATGGTCCCTGAGACCCAATTTTACATTGAATTCAATGTACAAAACCCCCCATTTAATAGCAAACCCCCTCGATGAGTGAAATGGCCCTCCATTGTTAACGCCACCCCACTATTTAAGCGTGGCGAGCGCAGCTGTCCACGTCAGCGTGGAGTTGATTTTTTATAGTGTGGCGAGCGCAGTGAGCCACCCAGCCCGAAGCGTGGCGAGTGACCACGCTCGGCATGCTTCGGGCTCGGTGGGGCCGCGATGGACCCATTATAATGGGCCGCGATGGACCCGATCAATGCGATTTTCTCTTTTACCGGCAAATAAACTGGTGATTGACAGAAAATCGAGTCCATCCCATTGATCGCATGCCTTAAGTACCTTAAACCTAAGGCATGCGATCAACCTGACGGGCGCCGTGCTAGGAAACAAGTACCAAAAGGGTACGTATCCCAGATGAAACAGGGTATTGCAGAGTAAGACAGTCCTACAAGATTTATAAAAGAACAATAACTGGTGCGGGAATCCTCGCTATATATATTATTTGTCGTTTTCAGTCTGAAAAATAAAACATTGCTGTGGAAAAATAAAATAAACAATAATTCTTAGTATGATAGTGTATGCTAATTTTGCACAGCTAACATTATTTCGAATACAGATAATATCCATGTCTCGGGTACCTTGTAAATGAGAGCTTCAAGACAATGTTAGTTAAAAACCAGTGTTAAGACTGGGCATCATGCTGGCAACTCATGAGGTATACCAGCATGAGTCAAACATGTACAAGCAAACTGGAATGAGAACTGCAAATGCTCAGAAATTGAATCATTCTTGAAGTATCATTTTTCAGGATCTTTTGTTTTTAGATGTATTACAAGTTTTCAATATAGGTTGATTATTCCTTATCCAAAATAAGCATAAGCATTTTGAATTATGGATTGTTCCATATAAAGGAATATTTTAATATTTCAATCTTGAAGTTTCTTGCATGTATGTTGTATAAACACATTAAACACATGAAATACCCACAGATATATTTAGTTTGTGCATAAACAAGGTTTCAAAACATGAAACAAAGTTTGTATACAATCTCAGACACTGAATTTGAATGCCAAGCAATCATTTTCTAGCGCATATTTAGTGCCAGTTACATATCATGTCCCCAGTAGTGCCAGCTACAGATGTACCCAGCAGTGCTTTTCAGCAACAATAAAAAAGGTACATTCTGGAAAATATGTTTTTTTTTAATAATTTGTTGAAAAGATATGTTTGATTGAATCTATAATTAATGAATAGACAAAACATTTGACATCAGCACCTTGCAGAATTATTTTGCTACTATTCAGTTGTGTTGCTAATTTCTGTAGAAATAGATTCTGATGTCAGAACATGCATTTTAAACTAATGATATTTACTGGATAAACCCAAGTTTTTTTTAAATCTCCCTAAATTCTTGCTGTAGCTGTATTCATCATTTGGGAATCTTCTAACAATGCTTTTATTTACCTACTAGAAATCCAATACAGTACATTTATATATATTTATAGTTTAAATACTGACATGGATACAGTATGTAGTATATGTCTATAAGTTTCTGAGTAAGTTGCAAATGTATGTGTGAAGCTTTTGAATAGATAATGCATTTTGCTCTGGTGCGCTTACAAGGGATATTACTACAATAAAGGGTCCACTGAACCATAGTAGTTCATTTCAATTTTATACAATTTTATACAAACATATTCATCTGGTAATTTAGCAGTTGACACCACTGCTTCAAGGCTCTGAGCCAAATGTATCAAGCTTCAAAAAGTGATAAACTGAAGAGTGATAAATAAACAGCCAATTAGCTCCTGCCTGTCATTTTTCAAACAGAGCCTGTAACATGGCAGATAGGAGATGATTGGCTGGCTGTTTATCACTTTCCTGTTTATCACTTTTTGAACCTTAGTACATGTGGCCCTTTGTCTTACAGTATATGCAAGGGGGTGTGGCCACAATCAGAGTGGGGAAGGGATGCAGCCCAGCCTATTCTGGCTGTGTCAGTATGCAGGATTGCAGCTAGGAATAATCCGCTTTGTTGATGAACTGAATAAATAGTGGCAGCAGGTTCCTTCTCTAAAGAACCAGCTTCAATGCCTGAGTTGTGATGCCCTTCTCTATTCTGATATCCCGCCTCTCATGGGGACCCCATGTCCCAGCCCTTAACTGTCTTCTATCCTATCTTTCTATTCTTCTACTTCCTCCTCTCCCTGGCCGAGACAATGTCCCCTTACAAGAATATATCACTCCACCTGACCCTTGTGTGTGACATTTAAGCGATGTTTCCATTTGTCACATCCTCATTTCTCTTCCCACTATAGATGTCAGCACTCCAGATGTAGCTGGTCTATCCCGAGCTTCTCCCATCACTAAATGCTACAACAGCAGTAACAGTGTTCCTTTTAATTACCTGTCTACCTGCTGTACACTGCATACTGCGGGTGGGACAGCAGGATCATTCCTGAAAAACAGGACTGTCCCTCTAAAATCTGAACAGTTAGGAGGTATACAATAGTTTTGCATTGAAAAACTTTTATTTATTCTTTAAACTGCGGAAGTACTCGGACCCATTGTGAGCTATGTGGCTACCACTTGCGGATTTGATTGTTTCTGCTTTTTTATATTGAGGGTGGGATGTATGAAGTACCGCTTTTTTTTCCGCAATTTTTTTGCCTCCACTCTGTGGCGATCGCATCTCTTTCTGGTAGTTATCTTGGTACTTATGTAATATCTGGACTCCCGTTTTTCTTATGAGACCGCGTCCCCTCGCGGGGCTCGCTGCGCTCACCACGCTTCGGGCACTATATAAAATCAACTCCATGCGTAGTTGGCTAGTAGGGGTATGAAAAAATGGGGTGCATTTAACATGGGAGTCCAGATAATACATAAGTACCGTTATCTTCTCTTATGTATTATTATTTTTTTCTTCTAGTGGCCTCAATTGTATATGCAAATTGCCTTTAATGTGCTTTTTTTTTTTACTGCACATGTGCATCTGTCTGTGTATGCTGACGTGCAGTAGGCTTCTTTTCAGGGAATGTCATAGCACTGCCTCCCCAACATGTACATGTAGAGCACCGGTGCCTGCAACAGTAGCACTCAGCTCTACCGGCTCCCTGTTCTTTCCATTCCCAGCTCCTTTGCGGGGACACGCTTCTGGATCCCCCCCTGCTCCCCTTTCTTCCACCTGTGAGTGTGACACTGCTGTGGAGGAGGGGTGCTGGCGGGTGATCTAATATTCCCTAATGGCAGCAAACAAAGTAAAATATGTAAATTCACCAGGTAAATGTGGTGGAATTAAAATCGCAATTGACCCCCGCGGCAGCTCTTATTACTGTACATCAGAGCCCTCGATGTGTTCATTCCGATCAATGGGACCGAAATACCGCAACAGAATTCTTGTGGTAATTCACGCAGCGGAGATGTGGTTTTTATAATACATTAGAGAAGAGCATGACTTTGCAGAAAAGAACACAGAGCGCAGTGGTATAAGTTAGTACATCCTGTCCTTAGTATGAACTTTTCTTAAAAAGCAGAGGACAGGTATTTATTACTTTTATACATAGACTCCTAAATTATTAACCAAAGATAACACACTAAATTGCAAATTTGCTACACAAATCTGATCTTACAATCACCCAACCACCATACCCAGGTCAGTTTAAGCAGTGTTATATGTTACTGTTAAAAAACAAATATGTTGAATTGCTACAACTGCATGTTTATTGTTGAAAACACAAATTAATGAAAAGCTTATTAATGTGTGGACATGCGACACAAAATTATACCTGAAATGTTAAAAGTGTTTGTATCAGTGGTGCTTGAATCATGGCTAGGTTATCGGCATTTATCTCACAGCGGCACTAGGCCAAACATTTCTTATTGAGAAATCCAAGAGATATTATTGAATTAAGTAAATTGTGCTTAATTGTCCCCCTTAGGTTCAAGTTACAGTATGTGTGGATGACAGGGTTGCATTTATGTTTGTCTACAGATTTTAATATATCAGCCAGTACGCAGGTTTTGCTTATCACATGGACCATTAACAATTGTATTTGGCCATGAACCACAAATCTGTGGAACTCTTGCAAAGCAGAGGTGACTTTTACTGTTGAAGATTACATGCTTCTGTCTGTGGGCTGGGCTGGAGGAAGGTGGCAGACCTGGACCCCTGCTCAGCCATGGAAAATTAATCCCCCCCACCCCCACTTCACCACCCAGAGTCAGAACTGCCATTGGTGTAGAAGGTGAGTAAGGGGCCCAGTGCTGTCCCTGTCACTATCTGTCTGTCACACAGTTATTCCCTGTCACATTTTGCCACCCCCTACCTCTCCCTGTCAGCCTCTGCCTCTCCTTTTCACCCACTGCCATGTTGTATATTGTAAACTTGGGTTGGGGTGGAGAAGGGGGGTCCAAATTATATTTTTGCACCTGGGCCCACAAGCCACAATTTCTGCCATTGTCACCGCCTCTAGTTCTCAGTACCAGGCTTATAGAATCATAACAATTACTTTGTGTAGTTTGGCATATTCTTACTCAGGGACATGTCCCATGATTCACTGCAAGCTTGAATCAGAGATGCATTTGTTTGTGAAGAAAGAGGAACATACAGACATCATATTTGATTTTGTTTATGAGCTGCACTAACAAGGCTGAATGAAAGTAAACAATCAGTACCATTAGAGGAAGTGCAGAAACCTGTAATATATGTACATATATATACTATTATTTTCTAAATAATTCATTGTTATATTCGCATTCAGTAAACAGACAGTATTTGCAGCTTTGCACCACAAGAAACTGCAGTAATTTAATAAATTGACGCGTATAAAAGTTATTCTGCATAAATGATGTGTGCACTAAAAGGATTCTAAAATCAAAGGGTTTTTCATTCATTCATTGCAATGTATCCAGCGTAGCAAGAAATGGTTGTGCATGACAGTACACATGTAAATGTCATTGCATATGTCATTTACAATATATGGGGCTGGTACGCAAGCTACACAATGATCATTCTGAAGGAAAGTGCACTTTTAACAATGATAACTGCAAGACATCTTATCCCGCAGATAAATAATGACATTATCCGTGCACAAAACTGCTACAAAACATCCAATTTTTCAGCTTACAATATCTATAGGACAACTGATCTAGATTGCTCATACAAGGATGTTCATTATTGCTGTTCAGGAGAACTTGATAGATAATCCAGTGCCAAGTAGAATCCTGCTTTAAGCTACTGAAATCCAGCAACAGCAACAAATTTACCTACCGACAGAAGATGCATGGAAGCAATAGATGAATTATACAAGTCTTACACATGCAATCTGATTATTCCGACCAAAGTGTTAATTGGATCCTAACTGCCAGATCAGATATCTGTAGTCTTGCAGTGAAAAACCTTTCAAAGTGATGAACTGTAATTCGCCTAGCTGCTTGAAGCACTTGTAATTTACTGCATGTCATGCTATGAAGAGCCTGACCTAATGGACTTTACATTACCTGTAATACTAGAATCCTTTCAATGAAGCCAGTTGTTAAAAAGTAATAGTGAAAATGTATTGTGATACCGTGGGATGAGCAAAACGACTTCTTAGAGGTGACTAAATGATCAGCAATATGAGATGGATTATGGAGAAATCAAACATTATAAAAGATCAAAAAAATGTGACCTCAGTACCAGACAGAAAAGGTATAAAAAAATTAAATGTTCCCATTGGTATAATCTAGTTATTATATTCCAAAACCCCAAAAATCACATTCTTATGCTTTTAAGATTTTTGACTTACACCTGCTAGAAATGCTAAATTGGTTATTTATCAAAGATTGCAGAGAGATTATATTGTGAGAGATAAAGCATCAACCAATGAGCTCTTAACTATATTTTTCAAGCTCAGCCTGTAAAATGTATGGCAGAAGCTGTTTGGCTAGTATTTTATCCCTCACAGTTTAATCTATCTTGGTTATACAGGTGTGTCCACGTTTTACTTTGGTCAAATCACATCAAATAATATTTACATTGCAACCTACCCACACCTAGCTTGTATTTCCTCCAATATGTTTCTTAGTTGTGTCACTACTGAGATTAACAGGGTTATTTTGGTTCACTCTGACAAATTTCTTCTTAGAGGGACAAAACCATGTGCCCTGCAGGTGGGACAGATGTTACTTGTGCAGAGAGAGTTAGATTTGGGTGGGATTTTTACATCAAATTGAGATCTATATTGCAGTGTAAAAATAAAGCAGTCTGTATTTTCCCTGCACAGAAACAAAATAACTCACCCAAATCTAATTATCTCTGCACATGTTACATCTGCAGTGCACATGGTTTTGTCCATCTAAAAAGGAATTTGTCAGAAAGAGTGAACCAAAATAACCCCCTAAAGCACAATGCAATACATTGGTAATACTGGGGCTAGCAGTACATGTACTTCTGTGTGCAATGACATTGCAAATCTGGGTACAAAAGGAAAAAGATACTTCTAGAGTTCTGATACAAGTGTTATCTCCAAGTTTATACACACTTAATTCCAATTCCATGTTACAAAAGTACTAATATAGGGCCTGATTCATAGATGTATGCAAATGGAATTTGTGAAAATATCCAAATGTCACAATCCTCAGGATTTGTACTGACACACCCACTTGAGGCATCTGAGATCCACAGCTTGTGTACGAAGGTGCAGACATCGACTGCACATCAGTTGGTAATCAAGCTTCTGAGTAATGCTATGGGCATGCAACATGGCCTTCAGAAGCAAGTGAGCAGAGCCATTACATATTACTGCGTATGGAAACACAGTGGTAAGCTGTGATGGCCCCACAATAGTTGCAACATGCCTGCAATTGTGTTGCCACTGCTTTGTTACCTCACACAAATGGTCGCAG
>NC_139220.1:150634983-150639983 GCF_055691185.1 Crinia signifera
TTTTGTCACTTGAGCTCTGCATAGTACTCTCAATAATTCTTTGATACAATCAGATTGTTTTTAAAGAGCCCGTACCTTTATTATGTATCCTTTGTAATTGTACAGATACGTAAAATATAATCAACTTTTCTCTGTTTATGCCACGCTTGCCATTTCACGAGTCAGGTTGTTAGTTGTTTTATTCCTTACACTGTCTAAAGAGATTATCGATTTGTGTTTTGTGTTTTGGAATCCTTATTTCATAATTTCATTAAATTATATAATTGTTCAGGTGTAATTACATATTAGAGCACCAAATATGGTCACAACTCCACTCTGTTATGTCTCTGATGAATGCAAATATAGAAAATATAATTTAATTACCATAATTTAATAACATATGTGATTAAAAAGCTTATAACAATAATACTAATCCTACATATGGCTAAAATCAATAACTTCAAATATAGGTCCCACACACACACACTGTACTGCTAAAAATAAATCACATCATGAGCTGAATATCATTATATTTAACTAATAGCCAACATTTCATACAGCAAATTACTTATTCACTAGCTATACCAGCCCATCAAAATGATGGAACAACATAACAGTATTGTCAAGAGCCATCAAGTGACCGCTGTGCTCAAAAACTTGCATTCCCCCCCTAAAGGTGAGGAACAGTGATACCCTTTTACTATAGAGGTATTTATGATTATAGCTTATAAAGCTTTAAAAAGTATATTTGGTATAATACAGGTTTATAACGTGACTAGAATATCTAACATGATGTACATAGAGTAACACTTAAATACATAGCACACAGCATCTTTTGTAGCACAGATCATTTCCAAAAGTAGATAACATGTACATTTTTACAACTTTTTTTTACTGAAGTTTTATCATGTGACAAAAAAGTAATCTACATTATCTTATTGAGCTCTCTGAAACTCAAAATGAACAAAACTGAACTCATTATCTTTCCCCCCACCTACTAATATCTATATCACTGTTAACAACACCTTCATCTCCCCCCGTTGCCCAACTCCACTGCCTGGGTGTCACTTTTGACTCCTCCCTCTCCTTTGCTCCCCACATTGAAGCTCGGGACCATTCTTGTCCATTCCAGTTATGCAACATTGCCCGCATCAGGCCTTTTCTTTCCCAGAGTGCAACTAAACTTATTATACACTCACTGGTCATCTCAGGGCTTGACTACAGCAATGTTCCCAACTGGCTCCCCTCCAATCTGTCCTTAATTCTGTAGCTAGGCTTATCTTCCTCTCTCACCGCTCCACTTCAGCCACTCCCCTTCATCAAAATCTGCACTGGCTCCCATTCCCATACAGACTCCTCTTCAAACTCAAATACAGGGCCATCTCTAATTCCACTGCTCCATATATCTCCAACGTCTTCTCCATTCATACTATCTCCACCCTCTATGAAAGGTAGATGACTGGAATCTCCCTAGAGTGACACGGCAATGAAAACTCCCCCTCTGGGGGACCCCAAATAGGTGTATCGAAAACACAGATTAAATCATTACCCAGTTTTCACCACATCCTTAATAGTAAATTGTGAACAAAAAAACACTAAAGTTTTACACCAATCATCCTCTTCTGTTTCTTATACACACACACAAAAAAGCACATAAACACCACAATAAACAAACCCACCCCCTCACACATCAGTTCTCCCTTAGACTCTAGGAATATATCCCACACAAAGGCAGCTCTAAAGCCCACCCAAACATAACATATATAAACCGAGAAGGGATTGGGAAACCCTTAAGGCACAGCAGCACCTGGCAATTATACTAACACGAAAGTGAGCGCAGTATATCTTCCCTCTCTTTTTGACTGTCATCTCTCCTCCACCCTGATCACTACTTCCAATGCCAGTTTTCAGGACTTTGCCCGCGCTGCATCCCTTCAGTGTAATGCAATCCCTTGCTCAATTACTCTCCGTGACCTTGCAAAGCTTCAAACGGGCACTGATAACTCACCTATTCATCAAAACATACCCTTCCGCTGGATAACTTAGTCCTGAAGCTTGTCCACATGACTTGACCATCTCTGCCTGCTTACATCCTGCTATCAAGCCATCTCCCACCTGCTTGCACCTCATGTAATCTGCCTGTCTCCCCTTTCAACTAGATTGTTAGCTCTTCAGAGCAGGGCCCTCTTCCCTCTTGTTGTCAAAGCCCTCCTCTCTTCACATTTCGCTCACAGCTCTCCCATGCTGAAACACTCAGCAACCATTTTCATCCACATACTCATCTCCATCTTTGACCATCAGTCCCTAGTAGAACATTGATCTAGTCCTCACTACTTATATTTAAGCTGTAATGTGTATAGGATTGTGGCATTCATTTTAACTGTACTGTATTTTGTTATTTATTTACTGTAATGTTAAGTTTGTCTCCCTGTACTTTTTCTTTGTACGGGGCTGCGAAACACTTGTGGCGCCTCATAAATACAATGATAATAATAAAATAACAATATATAA
Organism: Crinia signifera; assembly: GCF_055691185.1. Taxonomy (NCBI): domain Eukaryota; kingdom Metazoa; phylum Chordata; class Amphibia; order Anura; family Myobatrachidae; genus Crinia; species Crinia signifera. The sequence continues at coordinate 150,637,474 of NC_139220.1, forward strand.
TCATGGAGGAAATATCAAAATCATAACAGCATATGACAGGGGAAAAAAGGGGGGGGGGGGCGGAGACAGGACAAGATAGAAATGGAATTGCTGCACATAATTAGGTAAAGGAAATCTGGAACCAAGTATAAAATCATATGAAATTACAATAAAGCACTACCTTTTACAGAAACCACTCATCAGATCTTAACAAGTTAATTCAGCACCATAATTGGGCCGCAGTGCATCCTGTGCTGCCCCTGCTCCCTAAACCCATGACATCATAACATCATGCCTAGGGGACATCCTAACATCTACTTCAGGGAACATTGCCACCCATTTGGAGACGTAGAGCTCTGCCCAGAGAGTCCTGTGTGGCTCTGCAGTAGTACTACTGGCTGCAGGGTCCTTTTCCAGTTACCTTGATGGCCACATGCAGCCACAGTGAGTATGCTGCTCCCAGGGCAAGCCATGTGTGATAGCACTGCTCACTTCCTCTTAGTTACAGCCCTGAGTCTACTGTACCAATGAATTTGTAAAATTTGCACTAACAATGATGCGGTCATATCTGGTTACCATTTCTAAGTGGTAACTGTCTGATCCATTTATGTGAGTGCCAATGACAGACCATAATCACTGTGATATCCAAGAGTTTACAGGTTCGTATTGGACATACAACTCTGTGAACATATTATACATTATATGATTATTACACTTTTATGGGTGTTTTTCTATTCATCTGATCCTAATTTTGTGAATAATTAAAGCATCTGTGCATGTTCAAAACTAGTATGTAACTGCATTTTTATGTTACAGTGCATGATATGACACCCTCATGCACCTTTAAAATAAAATACAGAAACATTTGAACTTTAAGCACCTCCCTGGCCACATTGCAGCCTAACACACAGCAGCATGTGCAGCTGCTGCTGCCAGGTAAAGGTGGCTTCAGTGGGCCCCTTCATCAGACCTGGACCTGGGTAATTAGTAACTCCTCCCATTCTCTTGGGCACCACAAATAAGCATATGCACTGTAAGTAACAGCCTAAACTTAAAATTCAAAACAGATCCCAATAACATAAAATATATGTGCTTACAGCTTTGCCGTGAAGTAATGTTTGGTTATAATCCAGGAGAACACAACGTTTTAGAAGTTCATTATTATTATGTGTGGTGTAACTGTGTCATGAGTAGATATTTATAATATATTATTTGTGTGTCTTTCTTCATAATCTACTTACTGTAGTTTAAATATAGGGTGTTTTAAGGTGCACAGGGGAAAAGAGAGTAAGAGATTTATGGTAGAAAAAGGTGCAGGGACAGATGTAAGGGGATGTAGTTAAAATCCCGGCGGTCGGGATCCCGGCGTTCAGAATCCCGACGCCGGAATCCCGACCGCCGAAATCCCGAGACATTCTCCCCCGTGGGTGTCCACGACACCCCTGGAGGGAGAATAAATTAGTGTGCCGAGCGTAGCGAGGCACGGGGCCCGCTGCGTGGCGAGCGCAGCGAGCCCGCAAGGGGGGGCGATCCACGTCCCCCCCCTTGTCGGGATTTCGGCTGTCGGGATTCCGGCGTCGGGATTCTGAACGCCGGGATTCAGTACTGAATCCAATGTAAGAGGTAGGAGTCAGGAACAGACAGACATGGGGATACAAAAGACACACACAATGAAAAACATAACGACACATACAATTAGAAAGAGACATAAAGAGGGAGAAAGGTATAGACACACAAGGAGGATAGACACAAATGGGCAGAAAAGGGGGGGGGGTCATAGAGACATACACATATAGAGGGAGAAAGTTTTTTTTTTTTGAGTAGTTATATAGAAAGCTAGTACTGCACACAAACAAGTGGAATCCCCCTGCTGCTTCAATATGGTATAGCGTGCAGTATTTTAATGTAGAAAAACATAGTGGCCACAAAAAATAATAATGATACAAAAATACTGCCTGATGAATTTATCAATGTAAGAAGCATCCAGCCTCCAATGGTCAGCAAGTGTTCTCTAGTGTAACAGAACTGGGACCACCCCAGGGTGCCTAGACAGGTACTTTAGGAACTACTGTCCTGGTGTTATATTACTACTGGGTATTACTACCATTCAGGTGAGCTTATAGTAAAACACTTGTATGACCAAAACCGGTGAATACTGTTTTACTTTGGATCTGCACAACTCAGTTTCATTTAACAAAGTGGGGGCATTTATGAGATCAACTCAAAGAGGTTTCTCATGTGATAGAAATGTTATGAATATTTAAACTTAAACACTTAAAACTAACAAACTCAGGGGCAGATTTATTCAGCTTGGAGAAGAGATAAACTGGAGATAAAGCGGAGAAAATGTAAAAGGAGATAAAGCACCAGACAATCAACTCCCAACTGTCTCTTTCACACACAGCTGATTGGCTGGTGCTTTATCTCCTTTTACCTTTTCTCCGCTTTATCTCCAGTTTATCTCTTCTCCAAGCTTAATAAATCTGCCCCACAGACCCTGTGTCCCACACTTACAGTAAATGCCTTTCTTA
>NC_139220.1:150644983-150742483 GCF_055691185.1 Crinia signifera
GTGGTCCTGACCCCTGAGACACACTGAGGCACATCACTGACAGGACTCCATCCCTCAGAATCCTCCTCAGCCACTGCATCCTGGCAGCAGGGACGTTGTAGAGTTGCTACCTCATGCAGTACCATGATGCCGGGACACATGGCTGTTATTGTTCCCCCCAGGACCCCAGCTAAGTTGGCGGGTGGTTACAGACGGCCTGTGCAATTGCACAGCTCACGCTGCCCAAAGTATGATCATTTACTTCTGACAGCCATAGCAAATATGAGTGCATGCTCTAGATGAATTCGGATTGCAGGCTTTGCGCTGGCTAATACCAATTGTTAAGGCTTAAACATTCACTGTACAGTCCTCTTTAATGTATCAATATATAAAATATAGTAAATGTGGCATTATACATTGAACAGTAAAACTGATTAAGTAAATATCAACTAAATGATGTTTTTTTTTTATAAACCTAATATCAGTAGCCAAAGTATAACTTTAAACAGTAATGACATTTCTATAACAAGATGAACGCAATCAGATCTTATAATACTAATTTATTCAGCTGTATATGTTATTAAGATTACCATTTAATAGAATAAAACAATCAGCATGTTACCCAGCTATAAAATTGCTGAAATATAATGATTTTTTTTCTCCTTTATGATACAGTTCAAGAAGCATGCAAAGTTGGCTTATTGTTTAAAAAAACGGTTGAGTATAAATTTGAAAGTCATGGCCCCTGATTAATGAACTGCTACTGGAGATTTGGACTGGCGAATAGAAAGTTAGTTTGATGTGCTCATAAATCAAGCTGACAAGCTAGCTTCTCAGGCCTACCCTGTACTTGTCGGTGGAATGCATCAAATGTAAACATAATGCTAATATAACATGTTGAAGTAGTTAAATTGATCAGCAGGTATTGTAGACATTGTCTTTAAGCTGCCCATTATGCAAACCTACAGGAAACAGTTCTGACCTCCTGAGGTTTTGTTTCTGTTTGGATTTGTGAATAGAATTTTAGACAGGCATCAACTACAGCATAGAAATTGTTCCCTTATTTCTCCTGAGGCTTTGGGCAATCCACATGACTTGCTCCATTATGCAGTCTGTTTTCCAGTGAGTGCATCAGAAGTTTCTCTTTTCCCCAAACTAAAAAGGAAAGGTCTTCTACAGCAGCTTGTCTCTTTCTGAAGTGTGACTGCCATCCTATAGTCTCTGGAGTCCAGGGAACTCTGGTTTGTCTTGTAATGCCTCACAAAATTGGAAGTTATACTTTTTCTAATAATAGGGCAATTCTCTCTCTTCAATGCCGGGCTGGTTTAATGTATTCCAAACAGGAGAAAAGAAAGAGCTAACAGGCTATTGGAATAAAAGCTACATCCCAATTTACTAATAGATCACTGGAGACTGCAGTCATGGGCAGCTGTGGATTACACATGCATACTTTGAAAGACACATCTGCCTGTTAGAAACAGTTACCCTAGTATGCTACTTTTAGCTTATGTCAATGTATTTATTATATCACTGAAGATTATAAATCACCCCTTTTTGAACTGAAATGCAGATTATTGCTTTATGTGGAGATTTTTTTGTATTTTAGAATATGTCATTTATCAGGACACTTTAAAATAAAGAAATAACTATGATTTATCAGGGACATTTATAAAACTGACAGATAGGTGTGTGTATAGGGAGAATTATAAGTTCCGTGACTGTTCTAAAAACATACTTAAAAATAAAATGCTGCAATACCATTTTGACCAGCAGGTAGGTAACAGAGATGAGTTTATTATTTCAGTTTTTCTTACACGGTATAATTTGAATACTATATTGGTATGGAATCCATTGCTATGGAATCCATCCACTGCATAGTTGTTATATCCATTGAAATATACAGTATGTTCACTTCATGTATGATATGCATATGTAAATGAATAATTGCACAGTACAGTTGGAGCCCCTGTTAACTTTGTTCCTTAGCTCACCATCTGTATATAACAGTATGATCATTTCCCCATCATGGTTAAATTTGCCATGCATGGATAATATATTCTTCCTAAGCTGTAACTGGGGATGTGTTGTCACCTAGGGGGCAGGGGCAAAGGGGCAGTACTGTTACCGCCTGGTGTCCAGCTTCCAGTTTCCTTCTCCCAACCCACACTTCTCTTGTGCTATAAATGTATTGTAGTATATGTTAGCTACAATGAAGCTTGCCGAGACACATTATATAAAATCACTATTTCTATTAACTTCACTGGCTGATACTGAGTAAAGGTTCCCATACACGGTGTGACAGGGCAGTGCGATGAGATGCGCGCTCCCGTGCACATCACATCACACAGCACATAAAGTCTGTGCTTGTAGTACTAGATTGCATGGTATCTAGTACAAAAAGCACGCTGCTGTAGCACATTGTATGCTTTTTGTACTAGATGCCATGCAATCTAGTACTAAAAGCACGGAGTTCATCGCTCTGTGTATGGGCACCTTAGGTTCTAACTCAGTTGGGGCATAATGTATTTTTACCTAATGTGCCATTTTTGCATATGTTAAACCATATGAGCAAAAGGAAATCTCACTTAGTCAAAGTTCAGTAATGGTGTGTTCATGTAAGTGTCACTCACGCAGCCCAGCAATTCGCACAAATACTCGTTTATATGATGACTTTTAGTACCCTAGGTGCCTATACTGTTGATGTGAAGGTGTATACACTTGGGCCCTTATTCAGATCTGATCGCAGTACAAATTTGTTCTCAAAATGGGCAAAACCATGTGCACTGCAGGTGGGGCAGATGTAACATGTGCAGAGAGAGTTAGATTTGGGTGGGGTGTGTTGAAACTGAAATCTAATTTGCAGTGTAAAAATAATGCAGCCAGTATTTACCCTGCACAGAAACAAAATAACTCCCCCAAATCTAATTCTCTCTATACATGTTACATCTGCCCCACCTGCAGTGCACATGGTTTTGCCCATTTTGAGAACAAATTTGTACTGCGATCAGATCTGAATAAAGGCCTTGGTTTGTTTTTTCATGCACTGGATTCTGCCGATTTCTCCAGGGAAGACCAGATATACTGTGAATTGCGTACCCCACACCATACCCCATTCCTTTTCTCCACTGTTTTGTAGCATGATTCAACCCCTGGAATTTTCCTATCCTTGATTTCATGGGAAAAAAATGGGTAGGGTTAACTTTGTCAGGCATTTAAGGGGCACACCCTTGCAGTGTGATAATTGTATGGTTATACACAGAAAAGCTATAAACTTGTATTAGTTAATACAAACTGGAGATTTCAAAAGTGTGACAGACTCCAGAATCTGCACTACTTACGAGACACACACCTCACCCTTCAAACATGGTAACTGTCTACAAAATCATACCTCCCAACTATGCCAATTTATACAGAATAGTTCTGTCTTGCTATATGCTGACATCCCACCCACAGGCAGCAGTGTCCTAGGGGAATGTTGGGATTAAACTCTCTCTCTCTCTCTCTCTCTCTCTCTCTCATTGGTGCTCTGCATAGTGCAGCATCCAAAACATGCCAAAAAGGGGCACATCGTGCATCCACACCCCCAATATGATACAGAAGGACTCTTACAATGTTCCAAATGCCCCTTCCTAAATGTTGGGAAGTAAGACAAAATGATTAATATCTAATATGTATTATTTAGTTCAGAAAGCCACAGATCTAGTTATACTTGTCTTATTTGATTTTGAAGTTGTGTGTTTATCAATTTAAATTGAGGCATTTATATACCATATTTTTTACACTGTTCTCTGTTAATACTAAGTTCTCTCTTATTTGTTAGCAGCAACAGTTAGCAGCCCAACAGCTTGTCTTCCAGCAGCAGCTCCTTCAAATGCAGCAACTGCAGCAGCAACAACATATACTCAATCTTCAACGGCAGGGATTAATTTCCATCCCGCCAAGCCAGTCCGCTCTTCCGGTTCAGTCCCTACCACAAGGTAAGATCAACTTCTGCTATTCACCTATTGTTTACAATTGAATCTGAATACAAATTTTATTATCGAAATGTTAAAAATGTTACATACATATTATTGATATTTACATTACTTGTTTTATGGCTACATCTAAGAACTTTGTATAGAATACTGTATATAGTATCTGTAAAAAAAATATTGTAGTGGTTATAATAGTGGTAGTGGTAATAATATAAATATAGGTTCTTACTCTACCAGAGGGAGAATCAGAATTTTTGGGAGGTCAGGGAATCCTCCCTTATTCAGTCCAGTAATCGACAGGTATTGCTAAGAATAATTAAGGTAGCACTAGTGGATCCTATACCAATTATTATTTTACTTACTTGGGTCCAGAATTCCAGCCGGTTGGAGAGCTCTATTAGTTTAAAATGAACTACTCCAAATCAGTGGTTCTTAAATCTAATTGTGACAGGTGAGAATTGAAGGTATATTTCACTCCTCCTTTTTACTGTTTATGGCATCCTATTCAAGTCAAATACTGTACCTCAGGGGACTTCTGATTAGGAACTTCTCCGAAATGTAAAAAATCCAATTCCCCTACTCTGTTCTTTCATTGCGGGCAGCACTTAAGATTTGGAACATGAACACTTTCTCCTGGGTGGGAAGGATTGGTGTGATCAAAATGAGTGTCCTTTCAAGGGTACTGTATTTTCTGCAAACACTTCCTATTATAATTGTTCCTAATAAAGGTATGGATCATTGGGTAGACAGCAACTAGGTCGACAAGCATTAGGTCGACACCACTAGGTTAACATGCATGAAGGTCGACAGGGTCATTAGGTCAACATGCATTAGGTCGATATGGGGAAGGTCGACATGGGGTTTTTCACCTTTTTGTTCAGAATGTCGACACCGTCAACATGGACACTGAAACGTAGCACCGCGTCCCCTCGCATGGCTCGCTAATGACTATGTCGACCTAACCAATGTCAACCTTCATTCATGTTGACCTTCCTGCATGTCGACCTTCAGTCATGTCGACTGTCATGCATGTCGACCTAGTGGTGTCAACCTAATGCTTGTAGACCTAGTGACCGTATCCCGTTTATTTTGTGACCCAGTCCATCTTTGGACAATCACCTTACAATATTTGCTTTGTAATTGGCTTTCGTGATTTACATGTTATTGGTTCATAAATAAAGAAACCCCCCCCCCCCCCCCCCCCCCCCCCCCGAAATAACATTCTTAAATATAACAATACTAAAATAAAAACTGACAAGGTGCAAATAACCCGGTCCCGGTCTATAAAGATATATGTATATTCTAAAATAATAATAAATCAGGTCAGTTCAGCAGCTTTTCTTCATTAAACTCCTGTGGGTTTTAAACTAAAAAGACAAAGGAAAAGAGGAAATGTGCTCCACTGATTCGCCTAGCATGTATAAATATACATCTGATTAAAATAGTATTGTCCAAGCAAGCTGCATATATTTCAAACAATCTTATTATTAAGATATTATTATGCCGCTGTGATCAAAAGACTGTATATAAAATATAAAAATTATCATGATGATAACAAATATATATACAGTTATTGCTTCCTATCAGTCCAAGTGCCGGTCCCCATCGCTACACATATATATATATATATATATATATATATATATATATATATATATAGACAATTCCGGCAGGCACTCAAAGGGTCTTTTAGGAGAATCACTGAGAGTGCCGGTCTCAAACGATGGAGGTGCAGACACTTTTAAGCAAATTCAGTCCGCTGTAATAGTGCGCCCGGTGACATAGTGATTCGCATTTGCGAATCGTATGCATCTAATAGGATCGAACCGTAATAGATTGATTCACAAGTCCTGGACGGCTGCAGCTGATCCTGAAAAAGAGTCTCCCGATCTGTAGTAGGTGCGGATGACACTGTCGCAAAACTGGACAACGCGCTTCAACCACAGCCGTGGTCTTTATCAAGGCAAAAGAGCCTGTGGGAGTGTGTGCACGTGCAGAAGTGTTGCAATGGTGATTTTTCTTTGGACTGATTTTCGTTTTTATGCAAAAGAATGGAGAAGCGCACAATGAGCAAGGTAAAACACAGTTCCTTTACTGATAATATATGCTCACATACATGTGGGTTAGGATATAACAGCTTGCCAAGCTTGTGGTGTGATGTAGGAATGGACCAGTTCACAGGATATGGGCGCAGGGGATACTCGGTCTCAGACAGCCTCTCACGCTGAAATATGCCGGTCTCCACGCTCCGTCTCGATCTCCGTCTCCAAACAAACACACAGAATGACGTTCTAGCGTCCACCGTATAGGCCACGCCCAACGCGTTTCAACCGAAGTCTTCGTCAGGGGGTGTGTCAGGTCCTGAGTCTAGCAGTCTTATAAAGCCAGCTAATTGCACATCACAGCTGATTCACTTAATCACAATACAAGGCATGTGTGTCGCATCCAACTGGTATGTAAGCCACAGATACATTCATACAATGTTAAAATCACATCTCATATGCAACACAGCTTACTATACAAAAACCAAATCACTATAACAAAATTTAATACATATATAATACAATATATTAGAAGAATACAAAAAAATATATATAAATATAAGAAAAATACATACTGTATGAAATTCTCAATAATGTTCTAGTATCATAAAAACATTTAAATATAAAAAATACATATATAAAATGTACTTTAAAAATATATATATATATGTTCGTTAGTTTAGCAATTGTAATGCGTCAAACATCGTATCAGATATTTTCTCCTGATACGATGTTTGACGCATTACAATTGCTAAACTAACGAACATATATATATTTTTTTAAAGTACATTTTATATATGTATTTTTTATATTTAAATGTTTTGGTACTTATGTAGTATCTGGGCTGCCGATTTTTTGATTGTATGCCTTAAGTTAAGGCATACAATCAGATGCGATGCGATGCGATATCGCATCGCATACGATGCGATGCGATGCGATGCGATGACCCGATTTTTCCATAGGATTCAATGTTAAAATGGACTGAGTCCATTTTAACATGGAATTCAATGGGAAAAAGGGGTCCTTTTCATACCCCTACTATCCAAGTGGGCATGGAGTTGGATATAAACCTGTGGCGAGCGTAGCGAGCCACCGAGCCCGAAGCGTGGCGAGCGAAGCGAGCCCCGCGAGGGGACGGTATTCTGTGTCCCCTCGCGGGGCTCGCTACGCTCGCCACGCTTCGGGCTCGGTGGCTCGCTACGCTCGCCACAGGTTTATATCCAACTCCATGCCCACTTGGATAGTAGGGGTATGAAAAGGACCCCTTTTTCCCATTGAATTCCATGTTAAAATGGACTCAGTCCATTTTAACATTGAATCCTATGGAAAAATCGGGTCCATTGCATCGCATCGCATCGCATCGCATGCGATTTGGTCGGGTGCGATGCGATGCGATGGACCCGATTTCAAAATCGGCAGCCCAGTTACTACATAAGTACCAATGTTTTTTTATGATACTAGAACATTATTGAGAATTTCATATGTATTTTTCTTATATTTATATATATTTTTTTGTATTCTTCTAATATATTGTATTATATATGTATTAAATTTTGTTATAGTGAGTTGGTTTTTGTATAGTAAGCTGTGTTGCATATGAGATGTGATTTTAACATTGTATGAATGTATCTGTGGCTTACATACCAGTTGGATGCGACACACATGCCTTGTATTGTGATTAAGTGAATCAGCTGTGATGTGCAATTAGCCGGCTTTATAAGACTGCTAGACTCAGGACCTGATACACCCCCTGACGAAGACTTCGGTTGAAACGCGTTGGGCGTGGCCTATACGGTGGACGCTAGAACGTCATTCTGTGTGTTTGTTTGGAGACGGAGATCGAGACGGAGCGTGGAGACCGGCATATTTCAGCGTGAGAGGCTGTCTGAGACCGAGTATCCCCTGCGCCCATGTCCTGTGAACTGGTCCGTTCCTACATCACACCACAAGCTTGGCAAGCTGTTATATCCTAACCCACATGTATGTGAGCATATATTATCAGTAAAGGAACTGTGTTTTACCTTGCTCATTGTGCGCTTCTCCATTCTTTTGCATATATATATATATATATATATATATATATATCATCATGACCATTTTTTATTTATGCCATTTTTACAGCAACATAATATTATTTTTAATATATGTGGCTTGCCGCTACAATACTATTTTAATTTGATGTATATTTATACATGCTAGTGGAATCAGGGGAGCATATTAACTTTTTTCCCTATTTTGTGCTATGCCTAATATTTGGAACGCCAGTATTATTTTTTAACATCTTATAAAGCCCAATCATACTATATGCATTATGTTATAAGAAGAAACTAGCCTATGATTCTAAAGAGGTTGTTTCATTTTGTAGCTGGTTTAAGCCCTGCTGAGATCCAGCAATTGTGGAAAGAGGTGACTGGAGTTCACAATATGGAAGACAATGGTATTAAACACGGAGGGCTAGACCTCACTACTAACAATTCCTCCTCTACTACCTCCTCCACCACTTCCAAAGCATCACCACCAATAACTCATCATTCCTTAGTGAATGGACAGTCTTCAGTGCTAAATGCAAGACGAGACAGGTAATTCTTACTAGATTGGATGCCTGCTATACAATAACTATATGCTAATGTATAATGGATGTTTATTTATTTTTTCCTGCAAGAATATACTGTAATTGTTTTCTTTTTACAAGCTATCAAGTGAAGTTTAAGTTAATTATTTATTTCACTTGTTGTTAAATTAATAAGAAGCTCAAGCATTTCCTTTTTATATATGTGTTTTGGTGCAGAGTAGTGCTACCTTATTTTATGTTCAATTGTAGGGTAAAGATGTTTCTGTGGGGGATCGGAAGGGGCATTTATGAATTGCGAAAGTTACAAAACTCAAAGCAATTTGTGATGTTACTACTACTACTTGTGTGCCAATATTTTTGCCAAGCATGCAAGAATCGCTCCTTTAAAGTGGTGGAGAATCACATTTATAGGTATGATCCCTGTTTGTGCCAGAGTGCACTGCTTTTGCCTCCCAATAAAAGAATGGACATTGTACAATTTGCTATAATGGAAGTTCTTTTTCACATGTGATATTGAAATGGGCAACCAATCAGATGCTATCTATAATCTTCTAGAAGGTGCTAAATGAATGAGAAGTAGATTCTGATTGGTTGCCCATAGCAACATCCCATGTGAAAAAGAACTCCCATCTTAGTCAATATCCCACTGGGTCTTTTATAGAATAGCATACAGTATTTCAAGATGCAATTCAATCTTTGCAATAAAAGCCTTCAAACACGCTAAACTGACACATGTGATGATTGTATTGCCCTTCTCCACTCACTATTATGATTAGTATAATGCATAAATGATCTATGCCATAAAAAAAAAACATTTAAATGAATAAAGGTGACAGTGAGTTAAGCTGCAAAGTTTACACCAAAGCACATTTTCGAGTTAATTTACAAAAATGTGAGCTATGCATAGAAGAATGTGACTGGGCGACTTTGAGCTGAAAGCAGCTCGTTTTTGTCTTTTGAGCTGCTTTCCACTCAAAGCCGCCCAGTATGTACAGGGCAGCGATGAGCAATGAGCGCTGAAGCACGCTCCAAAATAATCCTTGGCAGGACTGCTCACCTGTTGGTATTACCAGCAGGTGAGCAAAGGGGTGGACGGCTTTCCATAGCGTCCTGCTATGGAAAGTCGTCCACCCCCGGGAAAATCGCAAAAATGGCCGAAAAAATTTCAGCCCAGCAATTTTCTCCATCATCGGTCAGCATACACGCTGGGCAAAATCGCCCAGTGGGTATATGCACCCACTATAAAGAATTATTAAAGTTCTTCGCTTTTGTGATGTGTAAACTACCCTATGTGGGTTTGTTTTATATACAGCATGAGTGGTCCTTGGGGCTTTTCTTCTTCATCATACTTATACAGTACCTCATAAGTTGTGTACACGGGGGGCGATTCTACGCACATATCACTGGCAATATGGTTGCTGAACGACCATATTGCCAGTGATTTGTATGTGCTGTGGGTGATAAATCATAATAAAACATTGTTCAGTCCCCTAATGTTCCTGTGACCAGCTATTTCCCCCTGCGGCTCCCCTGGCAGAGTCTCCTTTAAATCAGCGACCATCTCTGGTCACTGATGAAAACAGGGCACTGAGCGATATATTGCACCTTGTGTACACAGCTTTACACTGACTTTTACAAACATATAAATATTTTTCTTTATATTTCAAGTATGAGTTTCTTTACATGGATACAGTATAGGAAGCAGTTCATACAGATGGAGAAAGTTGAAATCAAATGTAAAAGTGCACATTATGTACATACATACATAGGTGAGGAACCATTGGCGAATAGTGCCATGGGTAAATGGATATCACCTATAATGTGTGTGAGGGGTGTGCTCAATTCAATATAATGTAGCAATCTACTTCATATGTAATGTTTTCAATTAAACCTTGTCTGTTTGTTACTGCCTAAGGGCCTAATTCAGACATGTGCGCTAACCTGCTGTGTGCAGGACCTACTGTATTTTGTAGGAGTGCTGAGGTCAGTGTCTGCATTTGGATATGCAGATTACTGACCATGGTTGCATGAAGTGTTATCTTTAAATAAACCATAAAACCTCAGTTTTCTAGGTTTGGACCTCATTTTCCCTTTAGTACAACCATCCAGAGTCTGTAACATGGAAGTTAGGTATTGGTTGACTAGTAGTTTATCTCTCTCCAAGACTAATGGTGTGTACACATGGTGTGATTCCCTTGCTATTTGACTTAAGATTTGACTTCTATACAATCTTTGCTGTCTATCTGCATACAATTCATGCTATCTACATTCAATTTGCCCTATTTAGTCATTGCTGCCCTGTCTATCTGGGTTTCGATTTGTGCTGTCTCAGGAGCGCGCATTGTGCGATCTGCATACAATCTGCTTACGATCTGCATGCGATTTTGACTAGATAGCCAAAATCTCATGCTGGATTGTACCGTGTGTACACAGCATTAGTGTATCCCCTCCACTGTGAGTTGTGGGTAGGCTTTTAGCCATAAATGATCCGATGCTAAACTGGAAGCATATCTGATAATGGTAAATATGGGAGGGTGGAAATCTCAGTGACGTGAAGAGAGGGGTGTCTTTGCAATACAGTACAGTCTATAGGATATTTGTGCAATATAGGAGATTCTCTGTACTATGGCATTTTCTGTGTAATACAGTAAGTTTGTCTATAATGGGAGGTGTCTGCAGTGAAACTCAAGAGGGTCTCTGTAAAATATGGCAGGCATTTGTGGGCAGTAATGGGTATCTGTAAATGCAGGGGACCATCACTTAGTCATTTACCTATCTATCTATCTATCTATCTATCTATCTATCTATCTATCTATCTATCTATATATATATATATATATATATATATATATATATATATATATATATATATATATATATATATATATATATATATATATATATATATACTAATATATTGTATAATAGAAAATTAAAAAAGTGTTTAGGGAAGCCCAAGCTAAGATCTCCAGCTGTGCCACTTATGATTATTTATACTATTGGCAATCGAAGTAAAATGTAAAATACTGTTGGTGGAGTATACATATATGATCTATAAATTCCTATACAAACAAGTGCTCCAAAGGCTTATAGTAAAATGCAGTGGCTTAGTAGCTGTAATTGTAGCCAATCACAACTACTCAATTCAAAGTATGTCCAGTGCTTTGAACTGCTTCCAAACCAGTCTCTCTGCCTCCTGAATTGTCAACTCCCTTACAAAGTGTGTGGCTTGTGTGTGCAGTGTAACAGCTTAGTCATTTCCTTCACCCTGTTTTCTGGTGGTGGACCATTTCAAGGCAGGTAACTTGGGCTTGTGTTAATCAGAATATTGAACCTGCATGTTATTTCTCCTTTTTACTTAACCATAGTAACGAAATACTAAAATATCATATTTCAAAGGTCTTACTAATTTGTGGGCCAAATACTATAGAGAGGTCATATGTCAGAATTACCGTGCACTGTTGTATAATAATTTTTTCATCCTTTATTAGAAGTCATCTTTGGCTCTATTTCTTCCCTAATTGGAACATCATCCTGCCTTAGCAGTTAAACTATTCAATAGAACGATTACATTTTTCTGACTGCTCTGAGCTGAATTGACCTGTTTTGACCTGTTTGTCAGTGATCGTAACCTGACAGGCGCTAGCAGCCTCCAACGATTATGGCTTTTGAGACTAATCGGATGCTATGCTCTTTTTACTACAGCTCATCACATGAGGAGACTGGGGCCTCGCATACCCTCTATGGTCACGGTGTCTGTAAGTGGCCAGGCTGTGAAAGCATTTGTGAAGATTTTGGACAGTTTTTAAAGTAGGTTAACTTTCACATTTTCATGGGAAGATAGTGCAAGTAAACACTACACATGAATGAAGTATATCATATATTGTATTGTTGTGCCTTCAATGCTCAATTGTTTTACATTAAAGTCCATTATTATATTTATTAGCCGCACCCCCCCCCCCCCCTCTGAGCAGATCCTTTTTAATAATCAAGCACCAATTAATGATTAGGGGGCTAACTCTTTCCACATGACTATGTATGCTAATGACTAATCCACTCATATTTATTAATTGCAAATGTGTTATATAGTGCCATCATATTCCATAGTGCTTTACAGTTGGGAGAAAACACAGTGATCTTATTAGATTAACAGAGATAAGAGGTAATAGAGAAATTCTTTGCTTTGTGCCGCTCCAGTAAAATCATTTTAATCCAACACTGGTTGTATAGTCATTTTTGCAGTTAAGTTATGGAATCCTCGGCATCAAGCACCAGTGGATATTGTTTTTCTTAGTTCCTACATTGAGTTTGAACAGGTTTGTTTTCTAGTTAGTAAATTGTCCCACCGCAAATGAAATAAGGGTGACCCATGTGTGCAGAGATAGTAATCCCCAGTGTAATTCATTTTGCAGTATTTTATCACTGTGCTCTATTCCTGGCAAGGCTGAAATCAAGGGCACACTCTTCTATTCATCACACACTGAAAATGTCCTAGTTTAGAACTGTTAACCTTTCTCTTAAATAAGTTCAACGGATTTGGTACTGAGCTACACATTGCAGTGCTTTGTGGGATTTCTGCCCTTGGTAAGCCTTAGGTATGTCCTCGCCTGACATATTTTTTCTGCTGTTCTTTTGTTGTCAATTTTGATGCACACAATAACTTGTATTTTCCCAATGTAAAAATGTATCTAGAATAAACATATATAAATGAACTGCCAAAGGGGTTTTTCTTTTCAAGATGAGTAACTTCACAGGCTGAAGATCTTGTGTTGTCATGGTGCGGTTAACAGGGTGAATGAACTGTTTCATGCTTCATCAACAATTAAGTTAATTAGCTTATTTGAAATGGCACTGCTTTGTTGCCAGGATGTTGGCAGAAACATCAAAAAGATGTGTTTACAAATGGTAGAATATCTGTGGGATATAGAGCTGATCATAACTACAAAACATAACAAGAAACGGATAATAATGGATGTGGGGTAAATTAAGTGCTGCTCTTTTTATATATAAATATTGAATCTTTAGATATTATTTTTTTTTCTGATCCCTTTATTCTGTCCACAGGCCATACCGAGCTCTCTGAAAAGCATATTTTCCAGATATATATAAATTATATTTATTCACTCAGAACTATTTAAAAGAATGTACTTATTCCCAAATGAACCTACAGTACCTAAAAGTGCAGTATCTTGAGTTTGGTGCAATCCCTACCCCACCTGCACGTGAAATTCATTATCTGTCATACATCTTTGTTCTGATAAAGGGAATGACATTGTTAGAGTTACACAATTAAACATTTAACAGCTTCTTTAGTTATAAACATAGACTCTAAATCATGCTCTGTCAACAACACCCTTCAATTATTTTAACGGGAATAAAAACCAAGACCAGTTTTGTAATTGCTGCTCGTTATAATCAAAAAATAAATGTGTATCTACTAAAGACAACAATCATGCACCTTTCCATTATATAATTACAGCTAAGGTAAAAGCATAGCTTTTAAAACAATATATGTTTATTTCTTATATGTTAAGTAAAATATGAGTATTTTTACATATAAGAGGATTTGCGTTAAAGTGTTTGTTAGTGATAGGTGCCAAGCAGAAATTATTATGTGGCTACTTTAGAGTAATTATATTTTTCCTCTTGCTTCTATGGGGCAATTGTTATAAATGTAGTATCAGTCACTCACTATTAATATAAAACAGAATAGCTTATAGTGCTTTTATCATTTCACAGGTTGTAAGTTGGTTACATAAAATCAACTTTGTCTAATGTCCATAGGCAGATTTAAAATGCTTATGGGGGGTATTCAATCCCGGGTCATGACTGTCGATCTGTCCCAACAGACGTGACCCTGGCCTGTTTTTGGATTCAATGTTCCACCTTACGATTGGCGAAAAGGGGGCGTGTCCGCATAAACGGCCATGGATTGCCAAGATTCGGCTATGATTACAACAATGCAAGGCCATTATCAACAAAACGGGCCCAACAGCTGTTAAAGTCAGGTCCGTTCTGTAGAACTGCCTCTTCAATGCTGTCGGGCAAGACAGCATTGAATAGGCACCCGCCGCTATTTCCCCCGTGGTATTGAATACCCCTCTTACTTTATTGTAAGTGGTGAGCTGAAAAGTGTAGGAAAGTGCAAACTGAGAGACACATGGATGTAATACAATGAGTCTGGTGGCTGTGCAGGATGCCTGCCAAATTTTTAGGGTTTTTAAAAAAAAAAAAAGACATGGTTTTGTCTTTTTTTTAAAGTTCATCCGGCGTCCTGCACAGCCACTGAACTCGCATTGCAATACATTCTGCATATGGTTCATTTCTGGGTTGGTGGGGAACTGCTTCCTTTATCTAATTATTGATCTGCAATGTTCTCCTTTCCAGCTGTATGTTTCACTCATGTTGATGATGCTATTGTCTTAAGCTGTGTACACATGGGGGCGATAGGGGCTGAAATCACTGGAAATATGGTCGCTGGCGACCATATTGCCAGTAATGGGAGTGTGCCCCGGCGATAAATCGCCGGGTGCACGCTCCTGTTTTCAGCCCCGTTCTAATCGATGGTCGCAGGAGCTTGCTCCTGCGACCAGCTGATTACCTCTGCGACACCGCCGGCAGAGGTTCCCTTTCATGAGCGACCATCTCTGGTCGCTGATGAAAAGGAGAAACTGAGCAATATATTGCTGAGCAATATATTGCTCAGCAATATATCTCCTCCGTGTGTAACGGGCTATAGTCAGCCATGTTCAATTGAATATAATTCCAGAAGTTGACAAATACAGTTAGGTGTATACATATATTTGGACACAGGCAAATGTAATATTAGCTTTGTACCAAAAGATATTCGAGTTACAGTTCTATAATGAATATGGTTTTAAAGTGCTTTAATTAGAGGGTATTCAGATCCAGATTGGAGAAAGGGTTTAGGAATTACAGACATTAAATAGGTAGCCCTGCATTTTTCAAAGGGGCCAAAAATGGACAGTTGACTCACAAGCTGTTTCGGGGAAAGGTCTGGGCTAATCTTTTATTATTTATTTATCAATTAAGCATACATTTAAAAGCTATTGCTGTGAATCTACAACATTCTATAACAAAACAAGCATTAATTTCAAGCGAAACAGGCCATCCTTAGGCTGGATAAATGAAACAATCCACCAGAGATAGGTACCTTAGGAGTGGCCAAATCAGCAGTCTGCCACAATATGCCACAATATCAGAAGAAATATAACACACTGGTGACTTCAGCAACACAGAAAGGCATGGACATCCATGGAAAACAACAGTGGTGGATGATCCACATGAAGAATACTCTCCAGGACTTAATTATATCATTTTCCAAGTCTACCATAAAGAGAAATCTTCACAGGAGCTAATGTGGAGGACTTACCACAAGGCAAAAACCATTCATATGCCTGAAAAATGTAAAGACCAGATTAGACTTTGAAAAACAAAAGAAATCTTATATCACGTTAACGCGCCAGCACATTAACTGCAATTACATTTTTAATGCAGTTAACGTGGGGGGGGGGGGAGGCGGGGGGAATGTGACGACAGGGATCGGGAGACGGGACTGGCAGGCACAGGGAAATGGACAGGGATGCATATGAGGATGGAGAACCTGTGCCCCTCCAAATATGGGCACCGCTGTGAAGGAGACAGATGCTAGAGGTGCTCCTTTACATCTAGTGTCTGCCAGGGAAGTGCAGAGTGATCAGCGCTACCCAGAAGTGCGGATTCTGGGAGTGCTGGACATGCAACCCCTGACAACGAGCAAGTAAACCCCCCTGGCATGGAGCAAGTAAACCCCCCCCCCGGCATGGAGCAAGTAAACCCCCCCTAGGATGGAGCACATAAATCCCCCTGACAACGAGCAAGTATACCCCCGGGCAACAATCAAGTAAACCCCCTGGCAACAATCAAGTAAACCCCCCTGGCAACAAGCAAGTAACCCCCCCCCCCGGCAACAAGCAAGTAAACCTCCCCTGGCAACAAGAAAGTACCCCCCCAGCAACAAGCAAGTAAACCTCCCCTGGCAACAAGGATGAAACCCCTGGCAACAAGCATGCAATCCCCCTTGGCAACAAGTATGTAATCCCCCTTAGCATCCAGCATGTAATCCCACCTGGCAACGATCATGGATCCCCTGGCAATGAGATTTTAGGTAAGTGGCATGTATGTGCCTATCAGTGCGATTAATTGTAGTAAATCACTAAAAGTTCATGTGATCAATCGCGATTCAAAAATTTTATTTTTGCCCACCACTAATACATATATATATAGCATGCTCCATTGTTTATGTTAAAAAAATTCTGTAAACAATATTTATGATGATCTTTAGAATTGAATTGCTATCATTGTGCATTTGGGGCAGAATCTGTCATCATCTGCTAGGACATTTACACAAATAGTATCCTTATAAACTTAAAGATACTGTACATAAGTAGACAACTATTGTTTTCATAGAACAATTCAGTGTAATTTTTTTCTTTCTTGCAAAAAATTGTAATGATGATCAAGAAGAGGGCTCTGATGCTCACATCCTGCTGTAGCAGTGCTATGTTAAATGTTGATGTTTTATACAGTACATAGTGGATACCACTGATTCCAGAGATTACATTCAGCACATACTGTAGCTATGAGAGTTATTTAAAGAGTTTACAAGGGCAATTTTAAATGGAGACATATAAGACATATAGATCTGTATTACAGGTAATAAAATGATAGAAAAATACAAAGATCTGATATTCATTTAGTGACACATCATTTAATAGGAAATGCTGTTCCTACAAAATGTACAAGGTTGTACACTATAGCTGCTGATTGATAATGTAGTTTGCTGCGGAGGAACATGAATGGATAATGTTTAAGATAATAAGCTTTGGGAGCATCCAATAGGGTTAAGTAAGTGTCTTCACATATAAAGGTGTAAATTCAAAAAGACAGACAGACTCTAATTTAATAGGATTACATTTCCCTACACTGGATTGCTTGTCATTCCTAAGAAATATATTTAGCATTGGCAGAAAACCTAGTGGAATACAACATGTGC
Organism: Crinia signifera; assembly: GCF_055691185.1. Lineage (NCBI taxonomy): Eukaryota > Metazoa > Chordata > Amphibia > Anura > Myobatrachidae > Crinia > Crinia signifera. Next base: position 150,662,606 of record NC_139220.1, read on the forward strand.
CACTCAAATGCTAAAACAGATATTACAGGGTGAGGCAAACTCCCCCAGATAACAAAAAAAAGCCATGGTAAATGCTATCCAACATTTTAGTACATAATCTAAAAGTTCACAGAATACAGTTTATTTTCAATTAGCGCTACACAATCACCTGGTGTTCACACGTTATGTGTAATGCGACTTGTAGCGCATGTAGGATAGATATATGTGGACACATCTAAAGATTACATTATATCACATTGTAGGGCTTCATGTACATATTATGCAACATGTTTCAAACACCATAGTGGTTGATGTATTATTCAATAGATGTATTAGGGCTAGATGTATTTAACGTCTCCAGCTTTGCCTCTTTGCGGAGGTGAAGCAGGAATCCATACCAACAAGATGTATTTACATCTTGTCTGCCGATGTGGGGGAGTGAAACCACTCCTCATCCTGATATCCCTGCTATAGAAAACAAAGCGTTGGCCTAGGATTTGAGGGTACACAGAGCTCCTTGTTATGATAGCCATTATGTGTTGCTATCCAACATTTTAGTACATATACTAAAAGTTCATGGAATACAGTTTATTTTCAATTAGCGCTAGACAATCACCCGGTCCTTGTAATGATAGCCATTATGTGCTGCTCTGCCATCCCACAGTCTCCCCCAGTGCATAAATCCCCCATCCTTGCTGGGTGCAGGTGTATGTAATCAAGGCAGTTTCTCCCTCCTCCAGCCACACTCCGCACAATCCCCTCTGCCTTCAGTAAATGGACCTCCTCCCAGCTCAGGCCTGGCTTCAGTGATGCGCATACCCCCAGTCTGCCTGACAGATACACCAAGAAAAGAGCCACTGACCACCGTGTTTGTGTGTGTGTGTGTGTGTGTGTATGTGTGTGTGACTGTAATGTGTGGTTATGCCTCCCCTCCATTGGCTATTGTTTTACTCTGTGCTGCAAGTTGGTGTCACCAGGGTTGGGGTTATTGCCAAATGAAGGCTTTGCCTCAGGTGACAATAAACCTAGTTTTGGCCATGGCATAATTGAGATCTCCTGTGCAACCAGAAACTAGTATAAGTCACAAGCAGGGACAGTCTAGGGTCCTTCTGCAGTTTATGAGCAACTGCACATGCAGCTGTTGATATCAATACCCGCAGGTGTCAGAGTGATCAGTGCATAGCACCCTTGTCACCTATCACACTTCCCTGCATTCATACATGGGGGAGAAGTGGTATAAGCACATATACATCTACACCGCAATCACTACATCATTTAGATTTATTGGTCCTTGTGCCTTTTGGGAACACATAGAAAGATTGCTGAGAAACAGTTCTAAACTATATTTTGTTTTTTTTTATTTAACCCCTTCATGACAGAGCCAGTTTGTGCCTTCATGACAGAGCCCTTTTTTTCAAATCTGACATGTCTCACTTAAGTGGGGATAACTTTTTTTTGCTTTTACTTATCCCAGTGATTTTGAGATTGTTTTCTCGTGACACATTGTACTTCAAGTTAGTGGTAAATTTTCATCGATACAGTCTGTGTTTTTTTGTGAAAAATACCAAAATATCGTGAAAAAATGGAAAATTTAGCAATTTGCAAAATGTTAAATTTTCTGCTTGTGAGACAAATAATCATACCACTCAAAATAGTTAATAACTAACATAGACCATATGTCTACTTTATGTTTCCATCATTATTTCAACTTCCTTTTAATTTTTTTGGACACTAGGAGGCTTACAATATGAATAGCAAATTCTCAAATTTTCATGAAAATTTCAAACACTGATTTTTTTAGGGACCAGTTCAGTTCTGATGTGACTTTGAGGGACTTGTATGTGAGACACCCCCATAAATGATGCCATTTCAAAAACTGCACCCCTCACAGTATTCAAAACAGCATTTTGGAAGTTTGTTAACCCTTTAGGTGTTTCACAGGAATTAAAACAAAGTGTAGGTGAAATTTCAAAATTTCTTTTTTTTTGCAGAGTTTCAATTTTAATACATTTTTCTAACGAATACAGTAGATTTTACTAGAGAAATGTGACTAAAAATTGATTCTCCCAATTCTTTTGTTTTCAAAAATATCCTATATGTGGCCCTAGTGTGCACGTTGACCAAACCACAGGCTTCATAATAGAAGGAGCACCTACTTGATTTTGGAGCCTCCTTTTTATGAGATTTTTTTTTAGGCACCATGTAGGTTTCTAGGCACCATAAGTGCTAAAAGTTAGGAACCTCCCCCACAAGTCACCCCATTTTGCAATCTACACCCCTCAGGGAATTCATCTAGGGGTATAGTGTACATTTCAAACCCCCAGGGGTTTCACCAATTTTGGTACAACTGGGATGTGAAAATGGAAAATTACATTTTTTTACACAAACATGCAGTTCTGGCTCAAAATTTTTCATTTTCACAAGGAATGAAGGAGACAAAGCACCCCAAAATCTGTGCCCCAATTTCTCCCGAGTACGGCAATGCCTCACATGTGACCAAAAAATACCAGTTGGGTGCATGGCAGGACTTAGAAGGGAAGGAGTGATTTTTGGATTTTGCAGCTCAGATTCTGGTGGAATTTTGGTGGGTGCTATGTCGCATTAGCAAGACTCCCAAAGCACCAATACAGTGGAACCCCCCCACAAGTCACCCCATTTTGCAAAGTACACCCCTCAGGGAATTCATCTAGGGGTATAGTGTACATTTCAAACCCCCAGGGGTTTCACCAATTTTGGTACAACTGGGATGTGAAAATGGAAAATTACATTTTTTTACACAAACATGCAGTTCTGGCTCAAAATTTTTCATTTTCACAAGGAATGAAGGAGACAAAGCACCCCAAAATCTGTGCCCCAATTTCTCCCGAGTACGGCAATGCCTCACATGTGACCAAAAAATACCAGTTGGGTGCATGGCAGGACTCAGAAGGGAAGGAGTGATTTTTGGATTTTGCAGCAAAGATTTTGGTGGAATGAATGGTGGGTGCTATGTTGCATTAGCAAGACTCCCAAAGCACCAATACAGTGGAACCCCCCCACAAGTCACCCCATTTTGCAAAGTACACCCCTCAGGGAATTCATCTAGGGGTATAGTGTACATTTCAAACCCCCAGGGGTTTCACCAATTTTGGTACAACTGGGATGTGAAAATAGAAAATTACATTTTTTTACACAAACATGCAGTTCTGGCTCAAAATTTTTCATTTTCACAAGGAATGAAGGAGACAAAGCACCCCAAAATCTGTGCCCCAATTTCTCCCGAGTACGGCAATGCCTCACATGTGACCAAAAAATACCAGTTGGGTGCATGGCAGGACTCAGAAGGGAAGGAGTGATTTTTGGATTTTGCAGCAAAGATTTTGGTGGAATGAATGGTGGGTGCTATGTTGCATTAGCAAGACTCCCAAAGCACCAATACAGTGGAACCCCCCCACAAGTCACCCCATTTTGCAAAGTACACCCCTCAGGGAATTCATCTAGGGGTATAGTGTACATTTCAAACCCCCAGGGGTTTCACCAATTTTGGTACAACTGGGATGTGAAAATGGAAAATTACATTTTTTTACACAAACATGCAGTTCTGGCTCAAAATTTTTCATTTTCACAAGGAATGAAGGAGACAAAGCACCCCAAAATCTGTGCCCCAATTTCTCCCGAGTAGGGCAATGCCTCACATGTGACCAAAAAATACCAGTTGGGTGCATGGCAGGACTCAGAAGGGAAGGAGTGATTTTTGGATTTTGCAGCAAAGATTTTGGTGGAATGAATGGTGGGTGCTATGTTGCATTAGCAAGACTCCCAAAGCACCAATACAGTGGAACCCCCCCACAAGTCACCCCATTTTGCAAAGTACACCCCTCAGGGAATTCATCTAGGGGTATAGAGTACATTTCAAACCCCCAGGGGTTTCACCAATTTTGGTACAACTGGGATGTGAAAATGGAAAATTACATTTTTTTACACAAACATGCAGTTCTGGCTCAAAATTTTTCATTTTCACAAGGAATGAAGGAGACAAAGCACCCCAAAATCTGTGCCCCAATTTCTCCCGAGTACGGCAATGCCTCACATGTGACCAAAAAATACCAGTTGGGTGCATGGCAGGACTCAGAAGGGAAGGAGTGATTTTTGGATTTTGCAGCAAAGATTTTGGTGGAATGAATGGTGGGTGCTATGTTGCATTAGCAAGACTCCCAAAGCACCAATACAGTGGAACCCCCCCACAAGTCACCCCATTTTGCAAAGTACACCCCTCAGGGAATTCATCTAGGGGTATAGTGTACATTTCAAACCCCCAGGGGTTTCACCAATTTTGGTACAACTGGGATGTGAAAATGGAAAATTACATTTTTTTACACAAACATGCAGTTCTGGCTCAAAATTTTTCATTTTCACAAGGAATGAAGGAGACAAAGCACCCCAAAATCTGTGCCCCAATTTCTCCCGAGTACGGCAATGCCTCACATGTGACCAAAAAATACCAGTTGGGTGCATGGCAGGACTTAGAAGGGAAGGAGTGATTTTTGGATTTTGCAGCTCAGATTCTGGTGGAATTTTGGTGGGTGCTATGTCGCATTAGCAAGACCCCCCAAGCACCAATACAGTGGAACCCCCCCACAAGTGACCCCATTTTGCAAACTACACCCCTCAGGGAATTCATCTAGGGGTATAGTGTACATTTCAAACCCCCAGGGGTTTCATCAATTTTGGTACAACTGGGCAGTGAAAATGAAAAAAATACATTTTTTTACACAAAAATGTACTTCTGGCTCAAAATTTTTCATTTTCACAAGGAATGAAGGAGACAAAGCACCCCAAAATCTGTGCCCCCATTTCTCCAGAGTACGGCAATGCCTCACATGTGACCAAAAAATACCAGTTGGGTGCATGGCAGGACTCAGAAGGGAAGGAGTGATTTTTGGATTTTGCAGCACAGATTTTGGTGGAATGAATGGTGGGTGCTATGTTGCATTACCAATACAGTGGAACCCCCCCACAAGTGACCCCATTTTGCAAACTACACCCCTCAGGGAATTCATCTAGGGGTATAGTGTACATTTCAAACCCCCAGGGGTTTCATCAATTTTGGTACAACTGGGCAGTGAAAATGAAAGAAATACATTTTTTTACACAAAAATGTACTTCTGGCTCAAAATTTTTCATTTTCACAAGGAATGAAGGAGACAAAGCACCCCAAAATCTGTGCCCCCATTTCTCCAGAGTACGGCAATGCCTCACATGTGACCAAAAAATACCAGTTGGGTGCATGGCAGGACTCAGAAGGGAAGGAGTGATTTTTGGATTTTGCAGCACAGATTTTGGTGGAATGAATGGTGGGTGCTATGTTACATTACCAATACAGTGGAACCCCCCCACAAGTGACCCCATTTTGCAAACTACACCCCTCAGGGAATTCATCTAGGGGTATAGTGTACATTTCAAACCCCCAGGGGTTTCATCAATTTTGGTACAACTGGGCAGTGAAAATGAAAAAAATACATTTTTTTACACAAAAATGTACTTCTGGCTCAAAATTTTTCATTTTCACAAGGAATGAAGGAGACAAAGCACCCCAAAATCTGTGCCCCAATTTCTCCAGAGTACGGCAATGCCTCACATGTGACCAAAAATACCAGTTGGGTGCATGGCAGGACTCAGAAGGGAAGGAGTGATTTTTGGTTTTTGCAGCTCAGATTCTGGTGGAATGAATGGTGGGTGCTATGTGGCATTAGCAAGACCCCCGAAGCACGGTGAAATGATGAACCTAATAATCCATAGATGTGTGGTATATTTTGAAACACTCCTTTATACATAGGCCGGGTTTGTCGGGGCAAGTTTCACAGTGGAAAATAGTTTCCTTTCTTATTCCCTTTTTATAGCAAACTTTGCACCTTTTTTGTGTCCTGCCCTTTCTTGCAGTGGAGGGGATTTCGTTGGGAAAATGCTGCCCTGGTACAATACGGGGGCCAGTACTAGAAGTACTGGGGCCCTCTGCCTGCTGATTCCCAAATGTTAGGCTCTTTATGACTTCCTCTTGAAAGTGCATAAATGTCCCCCTCTGGCCGGTAGAACGGAATAGCACGTAAGCGTTATACAGTGCCATCTGGATGATATACACGGCCAGCTTCTTGTACCAGATATTTGTTTTCCGCAGGGCACTGTACGGCTTCAGTACCTGATCTGAAAGATCCACTCCGCCCATGTACTTATTGTAATCTAGGATACAATTTGGTTTTGAGGTGTGGGTACTGGTACCTCGTACAGGGATGGAGGTGGTACTGTCTCCATGAATTGTTGTCAGTATAAGGACATCCCTCTTGTCCTTATATTTGACCAACAACATATTTTCGGTGCATATTCCCCTGCTTTCACCCCTTCTCATTACTTGGGCAATGTGCGTTTTGGGGAGGCCTCTTTGGTTCTTGCGCACAGTACCGCAAGCTGCTGTACCTCTTGAACCAAGGGCCTTAAACAGGGGGATGCTGGTGTAAAAGTTATCCACATAGAGGTGATAACCCTTATCCAGGAAGGGGTGCATTAAATCCCAGACAATTTTTCCACTAACACCTACGAGGGAGGGGGGGCATTCTGGTGGTTCAATTCTTGAATCCTTCCCTTCATATACCCTAAACTTGTGGGTGTACCCTGTGGTGCTTTCACACAGCTTATACATTTTTATGCCATACCTTGCCCTCTTACTGGGAAGGTACTGGCGGAATTTAACCCTTCCTTTAAAATGTATAAGGGACTCGTCGATACTAATACATTTATCAGGGATGTATAGCTCTGCAAATTTGGCACTGAAATGATCAATGACCGGCCTGACTTTGAATAGCCTGTCAAAGGTGGGATCATCTCTGGGTGGGCACTGTGCATTATCGGTGTAATGTATAAATTTATGGATTGCCTCAAAACGAGCCCGGGGCATGGCCATACGGTGAAATGGGGTGCTGTACAGAACATCTGTACTCCAATATTGCCTAATTTGTGGCTTTTTTACTATGCCCATATGTAACACCAGACCCCAAAACGTCATCATCTCTACTGCATCTACAGGGGTCCACCTAGCAAATGATGACGTGGGGTTTTGAGCAATAAACTGCTGGGCATATAAATTAGTTTGGTCCACCATTAAATTTATAAAATCATCAGAGAAAAATAATTTGAAAAAGTCAATTTCTCTGAGACCTGTTGAATCAAATTGGATTCCTGGGATGGCCAAAAACTCAGGAACCTGGGGCTCAAAATTGTCTGGTGGTGGGGTCCATACGAGATCAATTATTGGGGGGGGGGGTCTCAGCTGCTCTACGGGGGCGTCTTTGAGGGGGTCCCTCATCATCAGAGGAGGAAGAGGAGCTTAAGACAAATCCTTCAAATTCCCCGCTTGCCTCACTGGCTGTGTCAGAGTCAGAGGCAAGCATGGCATATGCCTCCTCCACCGAATACATTCTCCTGGATGACTGGGACGACATTTGGGATGACATTTGGGATGCCATTTATATTTTTGTGTTACTGGTAGTGAAATGTTTCAACACGTGTATAGTGTAGGGGGGGGTACAAACTTTATTTCAACCCGGGGGGTATGTAGTGTGTAGTGTGTATGTAGTGCAGAAAAAAAAAATACAAAAAAAAAAAAATTGAAGGGTTCAAAAAAAAAAAAATGGAAGGGGTTAAAAAAAAAAAATGGAAGGGGTTAAAAAAAAAATGGAAGGGGTTAAAAAAAAAATAAAAATGGAAGGGGTTAAAAAAAAAAAAAGGTTCTGCGCCAAAAATTGAGCACAGATGTTGGTCAGTAACGTCCGTCACTGAACAGCGCTCAAAGGCAACAGGAATTTGATCCAAAAAAAAAAAAAATAGATCAACCCTGTGCCGAAAAAGCTGATCAGTGATGTACGTCACTGATCAGCGCACAGTGGCCACAGGACACACACAAAATCACAGTGTGTGTAAAAAAAAAAATGTAAAAAAGACCCCACAGCACTCACAAAAAATAAAAAAAGGTGATCAGTGATGCGACACTGATTACCAGTGAGGGGCAGCAGGTGCACAACCTTTGGTGGTACTGACAGGTATATATAAAAAAAAAAACCTCTGTACCCCCAAAAAGTTGCTGATCACCTCAGATATAGTGATCAGCACAAAAGGCGGGGGCAGCAGACACAAAATTTAGCACTCTCTATCACTCTCTGTCACTATCTCTCTCTATCTCTCTATCTCTCACTATCTATCACTCTATGACACTGCAGCAGCAGCACTGACAGGTATATCTATATATAAAAAAAAAACTGCGCCCCCAAAAAGTTGCTGATCAGTTAATTTATACTGATCAGCACAAAAGGGGGGGCAGCAGTCAGTTATATAAAAAATATATAGCACAATCTGTCACTATCTCTCTATCTCTCTCTCTCTATCTCTCTCTATCTCTCTCTATCTATCTATAGCTCTATCACACTGCAGCAGCACAAAATATAGCACTAGGCCTCTCTATCTCTCTCTATCTCTCTCTATCTCTTTCAGTTATATAAAAAATATATAGCACAATCTGTCACTATCTCTCTCTCTATCTCTCTCTCTCTATCTCTCTCTATCTCTCTCTATCTCTCTATCTATAGCTCTATCACACTGCAGCAGCACAAAATATAGCACTAGGCCTCTCTATCTCTCTCTATCTCTCTCTCTCTAACTCTCTCTCTATCTAATAAATCGCAGCAGCACAAGATGTCACAGGATGTCACAAGATGTCACAAGCATAAGCAATATCAATGATCAGGTAAGTATTTTGGATGGGTTCTGGTCAGTATAGGCGGCAGCTGGGCACGGTGACCGCACTGCACGCTATTCCAGACCGGAATGGCGTCTGCAGTGCAGTCACCGTTAGTTTAAACCCCCCTCCATGGCTGTGATTGGTCCGTCGGTCCGACGAACCAATCACGGCCTTTGGGGGCGGGAGGGGTGAGGTGGGGTGACACCAGTGTCACCCTTACACCCCGCGGTGATTGGTGCTGTACTTTACAGCACCAATCACCTCCGATCCCGTGTCACCGGCGAACGTTATTCGCCGGTGACACAGAAAACGCTGTGAATGGCTGTTCACAATGAACAGCCAATCACAGCGATCGCCGACGGGGGGGCGGCATCGCCGACGGGGGGGCGGCATCGCCGCCCCCCCTGGGCATGCACGGACATGTCTGCTGTCAGGGACAGCAGACATCGTCCCTCTGTCACTGCGTCTCTAGACGCAGTGACAGTTTTAAGCCATGACGTATATATACGTCAACGGTCGGGAAGTACTTCCCGGCCATGACGTATATATACGTCAAATGTCGTGAAGGGGTTAAACAATGACAGCTTAAATAGTGAAATAAGAACTTCATCCCTCATTGACCATGGCCGCTATCCTATAAGCCAGGCTTTCCCAACCACGGTCCTCAAGGCACACCAACAGTGCAGGTTTTAGTGATATCCAGGCTTGAGCACAGGTGACTTAATTAGTACCTGAGTGATTCTGATTAAACCATCTGTGCTGAAGCCTGGATATCACTAAAACATGCACTGTTGGTGTGCCTTGAGGAATGTGGTTGGGAAAGCCTGCTATAAGCACATCAGAAATAAAATGCAATGGTCTATGCATTTACCCTAATATTTAGTATCTGGCGCTTCTATAAAAGCCCTTTTTTGGGCAATAATACAGGCTGAAGGCAGCAAAAGTTCCCAGACCAATTGCGGCCCTGAAGAGCTGCTTATTGGGGATTATGCTATGTGCACCTGAGACATGAGAAGCATCATCCCCGGAAGTGCCCGCATCAAGGATCAGCACACCGTCATTGGGGCTAATAGGATAGGCCCTGGTGAATATATTAATGGTAAATTATGGCCCTAATAGTTAGAAAGTAACAACTATTTAGAAAACGTACTGGCTTTACTGCATACGGTAAATACATAGAAGTGTGAGAAGATGAGTTTTAGTAATAAACAATATTAATCTTGTTGTAATTTTGATTGAATAATAAAAATGGGAAAATATCTAGTACTGAATCAACAATATATATATGATATATCATTATGTAAAGAATAGCAGAAACCCTTAAACAAAATATAAAGTATTCTAAATATTAGCATATTTATTGAAAAGTACATTATGCAATGACCTTTTCAAGGTGGCATAGATGTACTAATTTCATATAGATACTGTACTATGCTTGTAGAAAGATTCATAAAAGGACCACACGACCATTTTGTGTAATTAATGTTGTTACGCAGAGGCACTTTTCACAAAATCCTTTTTTGTGATTCTTGAAATGTACTGTACTTCTCATGATATTTGCTGATCACAATTATCAGGTCAGCATTTTTATTTATTACATTAGTGCAAAATCTCTCCTTTTTTCCTTTTCTTTCCTTTCTTTAGTTTTAATTTTACAAAACATTTAATAATTGCACTTAATTGGACTTAGGGACTGTTTCTGGTTGAGGACCACTGAGTGGAGGTCATTCTGGTTATCACGCAAAACTGCAAATTTTACAGCATTGCTAGCCAACCAAATGCCGCTCACCGCCCGCATGAAGGTCCGCCACCACATGCACACCGATTTTCCCCATACGCATGTGAATGGATGTTTTGCATAAACATCCATTCACAGCTTGCGTGTAGGACAGAAATCATTCGATGGTCACCGACCATCAACTGAATTCTACAGAGCTTGCAAATCTAAGTCACTCTCTGGTGACTCAGATTTGCGGCGCCCTTGTATGGGAAGAGGACGGGCAGCTGACATCCAGTGATGTCAGCTGCCCAGCACCCGCGTCAGGGGTGAATTACCATGGGAACGCCAAGCATTTTCATGGGGATGCCCATGAAACACTGGGCATTCCCATGGGCATGACTCGTGTCTGCCGCCCCATGCCCCCCACCCATACTCCTCCATGTGAACAGGCCGGCGACTACACAAGTCGGCCTGTTAGTTTGCAAACGGAGCATACACACATATGCTTATGCGCAGTTGCTAAATATCGCTCACCTGTGCGACCTCCCATGTGTACTGTATATTTGGGCACTGTATACATTTACAGTACATTGTGTACTTTGTTTTTGAGATTCAACTTTAGTAGCATTTTGGATGATTTCTAATATCCTCAAAACTGTTGATTCCGAATATTACAGATGAAGTATACTTTGGTGCACATTGTTTGATAGAGAAAAGCATAAAAGTCACAGCTCCTACAATACTGATGTTTTATTCATCTGTCACATTTACTGTAGCTTCAATTACCTTAAAAATACAAAAACATATAATGCTTTAAAAATACACAAAGAATAATTTATAGCCCGATTACTCTTACTTGTATGATGGCTAAACACATACAGTGTTGAAGCCATTGCCCACAATGACCAGAAGGTTCTGATTTTTTTTAATGAACATTGTTCAGATGCTCATGAAAATTCCTAGTTGTGCCTAAATCTGGTGACTTAGGTCTGTGGCTAAACTGGAAAATGAATCTGTCACTCAGCTCACAAGCCATTTGATAGGTTTGGTCTATGTACTATATGACCAACCTTTTTCTCTAGTTGTTAGCGTACTTTTAGATTCTTCTGCTGGTTGGTTCTGTCTATAACAGTGTCATTATTACTATAAGAAATGTTTTAATGTGGACAGGTCTGCCCTGTGCCGATGCAGCTGACAGGTCTGGTCTTTGTGCAAAGACATATGTTGCAGAACATGCTTGCCAATTTGAAATTGGCAATTATTTCCCTTTATGTTTCTGGAACTTTTGATCTTTGGGTTTTTTTTTTTAACATTGAGCTGCAAGGGTCAAGATTTAGAATACAGTAAAGGTGTCTACTTTTTAGAATAATGTAATAACACTAAAATATTTTTTTATATAATAATTGTCATTTTAGATAAAAAAAAATATATCATTAACAATTTATAAGTATGCTGTATTCAAATGAATATCATTGCATGCCCCTGTCTATACAACCCACTTGAACATTGTACAAATAGTGAATAAAGTCTCTAGTGATGCATGTATGATTAAATATGAAAAGCACAACAGAAAATATATTACTATATAAACCTCTGTATGAGATACAAAATACATCTAAAGCAAATTGGCCTATTTTTGCTGCTAACGCTTTCCTAACTTGATAAATGGTCCCAGTGCTACAGTGAAGCAGGTAAAGAGGCCATTTTCATCACTTAAACAAGCCATTTAAATCAGTTAGAGTAACGACTAAGCTGAACTGGGTTGTTGTGGAGCATGCTTAACATTTCAAATCTCCAATGCTTATCTTGAAATATTGTATTCAATGCATTACAATCAGCTTTAAAGAAAAAAATGCTAGCAAAATGGCCATTTTATTGTTTTAATCATCTGCACCTGTTTATACATATGTATTTACCTCTTGATTGCAGTATAGGTTTGCAAGTCAATATCACACTTGAAGAACCCAAGTGTTCATCTCATCAGAGTAACAATGTTAAAGATATGTTGACGAATAGTTATTCCAATACGTGAATGTTGGGACATTAACTATTTTGTAATTCAGTTAAAAGCATTGGTTCATATTGGAAAACACATCGGCTTGGGAACTTATTCTGGATCTTATGTGTTTTCATCCGAAAACGGGTAATTTCTTGGGAGGAAAAATAAGGCTATGAAAAAACCTGCATATTTGCAGTAAAATCATTTTTTTTCCTTCCTAAAAATTTTCAGGTCATATTGAATATGAAGCTAAATCTTCTTGCTCCAGTACAGGGTTCAGTATGATTTGCCGGCAGCCGAGATCTCAGAGTTCACAGTCCTGACAGCGGTATCCCGGATGCCGGAATGTCGACAGGGGTAGGGGGGGAGCACAGAGTGCTAGTTAAAGGTGATTATTCCATTAAAGGCAGTAAACACTGCACAGTTTTTTGGCACCTTGTAAATAATAGATATAAGGAGTTGGGTATTCAGCAAAATCTTTTCAGTCAAATTTAAATATATATATGCACTGGGGTATGCAATCAACATATTGACAGTTGGAATGCCAGCGGTCCCAATCCCGATCCAGAAATCTCGACTGCTGACATTACCAACTCCGTAAAGGGTCTCTTTGCACCTCTCCCGGGTTCGGTATTCCGGTGGCCAATATACCACTGTCGGGATTGGAACCGCTGAGATCCTGGCTGCTGGTGACTCATACTGAACCCTGTACTGGTGCAATCCAACACACCAGAGAACCTTCTACATTTAATCATAGAAGAAGAAAACATTATGTGGATAAGGAAAATAAGAGCGTGCATAAGATCCCTTGAGAATATTTGGGCATCACCAGGACCGAGAGACTGGACTGTTGTCAATCCCCACAGTCTCACGTCAGTCTTGTTTAAATTTTAATTACTTTAAGGGATCAAACAATTGAATTTGAAGTTTGTCCAATATACTGTGAGATAGAAGATACATTTTCTTAGATGTTGTTTAGAAATGAGAGTATTTGCCACTCACATTCTCTCCTAGGTTCTGTTGTGTTTGTAGTTAAGTTTTTATTAAATATCTGCTGAAAGAAAATGCTTCACATTTACACACTGTGTACATGAGGCTAAGACCTCTCTCAGTCTCATGCAGTTTTTAAAGAATGCCAGTCAACCACATCATTTATTCCATTTTCAAAACAAAAATCAATATACCTATAAAGTGACCCATAAATTAGAACTGGCTCACACACTGTTTGTTCAAGCTGCCTTTCTCAAGGCACCCTTTGCATTTTTTCTTCACCTTTCTGTTTGAACTGCAGTCACAGTAAGAGGCTCATTAGGGAACATTAGGGAGTGGATCTAACCAGAATTCCATAGCTTGCTCTGCTCTTATTAATGCATAGTAGAGTAGAATGCATTTAAATATTTCATAGACATTCAGTAATTTGTGTGTAATCGTCTTGTTAGCAGACCAGCAGAAATAGAACAGGTCTGTGAAATGGTGTTTAGTGATTGCATGGTTAATTTACAGACCTTTGCCATTCCCAAAAAGCATTATTGGTAGCTTGTGAACAACTGAAATAGAGCTAGCAATAAGTAAGAAAAAAAGTAATAGAGGTTCTAGTAATAAGCATCTTGAAGAATAACAACCCATTTAGTCATTTTGAAGCGGCTATAATTTATGGCATATGCAATATATCAAATACATAAGATAGCATTATGGAGCATTCACATGAAAAGGCTATTTGCAACATTAGTTCTAACTTCCTGCGAGGTACATGATTAAATGATTAATGAAATGTCCCTTTGCATATGCATTTTAAATAGCAATTAGGTAGTAGCTCAGAAAATTCAAAAATCCTCATTTTTCAATATTATCTTATCCTTGATTTCTAAATCATAGAGAATATTTTAACAGCAATATGTAATACCTGAGACATATATAAAGACATAAAAGAGAATATTTTTGACATGAAATAGGTTTAAGTACATAAATTTTGAATTTTATGTTAATGTCGACCCTATTTATTTAATCTTTCTGCTTTTCATTTGTATCCTTTGCCATTCCTGCACTTTGATTGGCATAATTAAGTAGGGGAATGAATAGGCTCTATTATTTTACATATCACTAGTAAACAATAGCAAGGAACAGAGAAGGGAGATATGGCAGAGGTATGTATGTGTTTTTCAAGTTCTCGGTAATCCACTGGAGGCTGTTCTATAAATGATCATTGAAGGGCTGCAAGCTAGCCTATAATTACAGGAAAGAAAGTGGCAGCTCTGGCATTTCATAACTATGTGTCCTCGAAAAGTGCTTTGTGAGTTTGTCACCAATGATAATTTAGATAGAGGCTCATTACTGAACATCACAACACTTTAAAAACCTTTCGCCTTCATGCTGGAGAATAAAGGACTATTTTAATGGCAAGGTTCTTTTGTATTCCTCTGAAAAATTCAATCAAGACAAAACCTTACCGACTATTATTATACTCTACAGTCTCTCTATTCTAATGAAAGCAGCGCAGATAAACTGAATATGAAGACTTGAGCAGTTAAATGCAAACATTTTTTTTTTTGTTCTCTAAACAGATGACAAGAGTGGGTCGCTAAAATGTAAACACGCTTTAAGCCACTTTTGTGCAGACAGGCCCTGTTCATTTGCTTTGTCTTTTTTTTTTTTGTGTGTGAAATTGTGTTATATACATGTTCATTTATACGTCTTGCACAAAATATAGTTTGATATTACCCTTGTAGTCAAAATAACACATTTAGTCCTTTTGGTACCTTGCTACTGTTTAATCTGTAAGTGAGCATTAGAGTCTTTATCTGTAGTGTGTGGGAATGGATATGTTACCAGAGCAATGAGTATTAACTTCTATTTTCAAATGCAGTGCAGCATGCATTAAAAGGGCCGATTAAAAAATAAGCAGGACACAATATATGCAAAAGACTCCTCTGTAATCAGCACTAATATCCTTATGTTTAAGACTCACACATTTTGTGCCTAAGAATCTAATTTTAATTCAAATTCACATTTTAAAATTATAAGAAATATGTTAACACCCTTTCAACTAGGAAAAAATAGACCATACCATACCAATTTTTAATAAATATTCTAATACATTATGCATATGATACTGCATATTTAAATATTGCTTTAAAAGTGGGATTTGCATATTTTTATTTGTACACATGCACAACCCATATGTGTTTTATAGTTTATCTAGTTCCTCATTTATAATTTAAACATATGACAATATAATATTGTTTATTTTTAATAAGATAAAAATTGCAACATGTATGTGCTTTTAACTTTACCAACATTGAAATACTAACTTCAATGGAATATGCTGTCTCCGATTGGCTGAGCAGTTTAAGAGACAGCTCCGGATTCATTGTAAGTTTTTTATTGCCAATATTAATTAGCCATCTTCCAGTGTAATTATGGCAGACGAAGACAGAATTAAGACGTTAGGTTTATTATGGAAGCAGATTTTTTTACAGTTGCTGTAAAATATATATACTCATGGTGAAATTATTTTTAAACTATTCATGGAAATAATTAGATCGAACTTATTGTGACTAGTACTTATTTAATTAATGTTAGGCTAATAGATTTTTATATTTTAGGGGGCCAGTTCTTGTACTGAAACCTTCTATAACATTACAAGGGTAATTATGCACCTGTGCCCATGTGGAAGTTGGCACTTTTGCATTTTACAGGTACTGTAGATTTTCTGCATAACCAAGCATCAATATTATCTACCCACTCAATAAGCAATGTAGTAAGGAAACTGAACTTGACTAAAGCATTTTTTGTACAACTATTCAATTTCGCGTCATCCTGCATCCTAAGATATGGTATCTTGGTGCCGTGACCATACAAATATTTTCAAAGATGCATAGTTAAAATATATACATTAATACTCTCTCTCTATCTGTCTCTCATATATAATACATACATACTGTATATACGTTTTTATGTATTTTCTTGACATATTTTCCCTATTTAGTATTATATGAAGAAATTGATACATTACCTTACTAAGATTAGTGCTGCACCAGCATTTTTTAAGTTAGGTTAGTGTGTAAAATTAAGTGCATGAAATCAATTAAATTATGATATGGAAACAATGGGTCATCTAGAATTGTCTACATATTTAGATACTGTAGCTGGTGACCTTTAGTAGTTATACACCACACAATTATACTATTGTGAGCATTGCTGCTGTGTCTTTAGATGCAGCAGAGTTGCTGAAATGCTGTATTCTAATATAGCAGAAGGCATCTGTTGGAAAAATGAGGCCTCCTGCATACAGCTCTGATCTAAGTAATTATATCTCAGCAATCTGAGTAAATCTACATCCAAATACTCAGAGCCTTTCCTTAGAACACTTACAAGATGGGGACTACAAGACCTCATTTTTGTAAAACAATCCCAGTTGCAACCTCTGCTCCACCCCCCAAATGCCCCCAAATGTCACAGCATATCAATCATGCTGCCGCTAAAAGGGGCCTACAAGCAATCATGCAGAACTCATTCTGCACATACACATAAAGTGTCTTGCGCATGCGTTGACCCACAAAACATGAGATTTTATGTAAACCGGACCTAAGTCCGATCTTTTAGTTTCAATGCACATGCAGAAGACCCTTAAGGATATATGTATTATGATCTCTATGGAGAGTATTATGTACTGTAGTATGCAGTGGATCAACATTTGCCATCACTTGGGAAAATATAATACATTTACACAAATACGTCCTAATATACCTTTCATTATTACACCATATAGAGCTGCAGACCAAAGTCAGCAATTCAGTTAACTGCAAAACCCAGCATTATGTATATATATATATCTATATATATATATCTATATATATATATATAGATATATATATATATAGATATATAGATATATACTCTGGTTTGGCCAGCGGCACTCATGGACCCAAGAAGCAGCTTTACATGTGGTGAAACATTTTTAATCTACGTTTTGGGGTTCCAGACCCCTTCATCAGGATCTGGATCAGGCAATTCTCACCTTCAGTAGATGTGCTCAGGTCACAGGCTCTGTCTGTCTGAATTGCCTTGGAATATCCCAGACTCTATACTGAATTTACTGCTTTTGTATCCGATTTAAGTTTTAACAGCTGGAATCTACCAGGAATTGAGCCTGGGTCCATTCATATCACACATGGGGCCTTCCGAGATGTATTGGAAACATCGTCCTTATTATAACCGCATATAGATATGGCCACCTAAAGAGGTCTTATCCACTAAACAATAACATCAGATTGCAAAACCAGTAGCAACATTGCCGGGAGGAAGATTACTCGCCGGTTGCTCTACCAACAGAAAGAATAGGAATAGGTGCTTCATTGTGCCAAGGATCCACTTACCATCCCATTAAGGATTGTTTCCTTTTGTGAAAGTTGCTTTTATAAATTCTTGTGATCCGTAAACCCCTGATGAAGTCCCATTAAGGGATGGAATGCGTTAAGTATATTCTTCTGCTGTTACCAAGTATCTGAAATTTCTCAATGATAACCATAAAGATCTGGATCAATTGTCACCATTGTGTGGAAAAAGAGACTTTTTAATAAACATTTGAAATTACATGGACTTTTTTACTGTATGCTAAAGTGAATTAGCTTAAGGCTTAATTGATCTAATTGTGAAGATCAACGCTAGGGGCGCCAACCCACAATTGTATTCTATATATATATAAATATATATACATATACATGTGTGTGTGTCTAGTGTCTGTTTGTGTGTCTCCGAAACACTGCCATCTGTTGGCAGCTAGTGAACCTACAAATCTTTCTTTCTCACACGTGCCCAAACACATAGGCCTTCACAAAGTTTTGCTTCAAGGGGGGTTACTAGTGTGTGTGTATATATATATATATATATATATATATATACTGTATATATATATATATATATAAAAGCTAGTCTGCTACCTTGTGATTGCCTCTGTGTTTGTGAATGTGTGAGAAAAAGATGTAGTTTCACACTTTGCCAGCAAATGGAAGTGTTTCGAAGAGTAACGGACACGAAACATGTATAGATGATTACATAGATAGCTAAATAGATAGATAGATAGATAGATACTGTAGATATAGGCACACACACATGCATATTTGTCTGCTTTACAAATTGCTGAAGATATTGTGTAGATAGCGCTGAGGATCAGCAGTTTTGATAAATACATTTCCTCCTGAAACTAAATCAAACAGGAATGATGGTGAGCATAAGTAACCAAATGTTAAGAGATGATGTAGATTGCAAAGAGTGAAATGGGCAGCAAGCATGTGGTGTGTACAATGTAAAGCAGTGGTATAAAGTTAAATCTCTTTATGACCTTATTTTATTACACTACCATTGATTTATATGACTGCTTTCTGTAGGGATTTTACATTTTACAGAAGTAAATTGTTTTCTTGCATGAATTTGCGTGATATTAAATACCTTAGCTTCAATACAATGCATTCATTTGTTTGCAGACATTACAACGGCTCTTAACTTTATTATGTGTATATTATTATTTTTATATATGAATTTGTTATGTGCCTACAGAAATAAGCAAATAAAACAATAAGTGAAGCTTGTAGAAATGTAAAAATACTGTAAAGTAATTAGCATTTACTGTACCAAAAGGTTTTAGCAATCTTTAGTCATAATGGCATAAAGCACCATTGAAGTGAGCACGCAGTAGTAAAGGGTTCCATAGAAGATGTCATGTGACCTCAGCTGGCTACAGCAAGCAGGCATCAACACACCTGCATTCACAGGGGTACACCCAGCGTTTCCATTGGTGCACCCACCATTTTTTGGCCAAACCATTGAAACACTGAGTGATCCCCTGCATCCACTCCCTGCCCTCCTATCCTGGAGTGAACACCCTGGCGAGTATGAAACTCGCCGAAGGTGTTTGCTCCGGTGGTTTGCACAAGCGCATATTAACGCATTCACAATCCTCAAAAATATGGCCCACAGCAAACGGCTCTGAATCGTCCCCATTGTCTTAGTGTGTATGTGCTTTTAACATCTTAAAGATCCCTGAAAAATTGTATCAACTGTGGGTCAGTATCTTAAAAATGACTTTTCATTGTTTCTTTGCTTACAGCTGAATTTATAAATGTCTTTACTCCAGACTTATTTTTACAAGAACTCGAAACAATTAGCAACCTTAATATATATATATAATTATCTATGGCAGTGGTTCCCAAACTGTGTGCCTCAGGACACTTGCAGGGGTGCCTTGGGTTGGTGGACCAAGATCAATTCATGTTATTTTGGTCAATGTACCAGGCAAAACCAGTGCTTGTGGCTGCCAATCATAATATATGTGGACAAACAGACGCATATCCTGTCCCTCACCAGATAACTGTGACATATAAACACAATGCACTTAATTTAATATATTTTTTTTAAAATTCTCGATAAGAAGCATTTGGCCTAGGGGTGCCTTGAAAATATTTTGATGCTCTAGGGTGCCGTGATTCAAAAAAGTTTGGGAACCACTGATCTATCGTATTAATTTTTTTTTTTAAATGCACAAGCACAATAATGTCACATTCATATTGAAAGTATGCCCAAGTTGGTACTGTTATTTCATATTTAAATTGTGTTGCCATTAGAAAAAAAAATCCTGTATTTTTTATTAACATACATGAAAAGTTTTGGTAACTAGATTGTCACTATTTTAAACCAAGTAGTCTTATGAAGTTCGTAGCATTAATTTGAATTTCCTTTATGATTACTTTCTTGACTAGGCACCTTAACAATGAGCATGCGTTGGACGATAGAAGTACTGCCCAATGCAGAGTCCAAATGCAAGTGGTTCAGCAGCTGGAAATTCAGGTTGGTGATCAGCCCAGGCAATTACAATCATAAACTTGGAAACATACAATTTTGTCAGCAAATAGAAGCTTATGGTAACATAAATCAATTTGGAGTTTTATTTAGTCCAGAGTGCAGCTATCTTAGGTATTACATTTGATGGGCAACTTTTGGAGGGCACTTGGCATATACAAGAGAAGTCCCTGTGGACGTCACTGGTGCCAGGTACATAGAAAAGTATGTACAAAACACTTACCCCCATCGAGGAGAAGGATCTGAGCCGGCACACACTGAAAACTTTATCTATACTAAAAGGACAGTCGCTGTGAGTGCCGCCAGCATTTCAGATGATATTTTGAGGATCTCTCTCAACGTTGAAACTCAAATGGTTAATATATAGAGTGACAGTGTATTGTATGCCAACTTTATTTATTTGGTAAATTGCAATAGTTATTAGTATGACGAATATACAGAGAATTAGTAAAAAGTTGATACAAAACCTTAAATAAAAGCATATGAATCAGGTTTACTGTCACCAGTGTTTATTTTATTGTCCAATTTGAGCATGTATCATTAAATATAGGCAGCGTTCTGTAGGGAGAGCATGGATGTCCAACAATGCCCCTGATTTTAATGGTTGGAAGTCACTAGTCAATTATATTATCAGACAGGAAAAATCTTTATATATTAGCCAAAACACTTTAGCCAAATTTAATCAGATTTGGCATTATTGGATAAATTCGATCTTTTACCAGGACACTGATCACGGATAACCACGAGCACAGCACTTTAGTAAATTGTAGTTAATGAAATTAGATATGTTAACATAATATATTAGATATATTTACACCCACCATAATAGCAGCGGGAAACCGCCATTTTATTTATAGCACATCACGCAGTAGGATGTCCTTTCTTTTTTCTGTGAGTGTTAGCAGTACACTTAGAGCCACGAAAAAATGTATGCACATATTTCACACCACTCCACGTGATATTGTCACAGAGACGGGATTATGATTAGCGAATACACGACTTGCAAATATTCAAATAAACATAACTATATAGCACAGGTAATTCACCTCAGATAAAGGTTTTTCTTACCCAGGCTCCTTGACCAGGGATATTGATGGTCAAGCCAGGCCTATCAATACATTGAGATCCAGATAACCGCCAGCATGGGATAGGTCAGGTAAAACTTTCAACGCCCGTTCCCTATATGACATCTAAGGCGATATAGAAGCAAGAGGTCTTTATCCGCCCTCGTTGCTCTTGGGGATTGACAAGCGCAGTATTCTATAAATGTATTTATTAACTTTTGCATGTAATGCATTCAATCCATTCTTTGTATGGATGTAACCACTATCACTGTCTGTATATTATTGTTTGTTTTGTCTTTTTTGTATATGAAAATAAAACAATTGAAGTAAAAAAAAAATATATAGGCAGCGTTCAATAACTGTGCACTCTTTTTCCTATTTACTGTTGAATGACGAAAAGAATATACAGTTAAAGCGCCTTTGATGACACTGCTTTCTGGGTGACCAATTATTCTGTATTTTTTGCTGTGTTTGACTGATAGTGGGGTAAGGTCCATCAGTTGTAATGAGTCCCTGTACAATGTAGATGCCGTCTCAGTGGCAGAGTTTAGCATTTCACACTGTTTGGTCCCTGCCACTCTCAGGAATTAGATTGATGATGGCAGCATACAGAGGGCGCAAACTGGACCTCGCTAGAGAAGGATGAAGTGAAAAGATGGTTCTGGACAGCAGTTTGCTTAGAGAACCCTTCACCTCTGATAGCCAAGGGTACTAGACGACTGCTTTCTCGGTCCAGACAGACACTAAAGAGTGTTTTGTCAATGATTTTAGTAACCTGCTTCTACTGGGACAACTCAGCTATGTCATTTGTTAAAAGATAAGAAATGTTTTTGGTAACACAGTTCTCAAATGTTCAGCAGCATAAAATAATGAATCAAATATTAACTTGAATTAGTCTATCCTATGCTAAACTGATCAACTCTTATAACAGATTAGATGTTTTGCATTCTAACACATTTACTGTTTATATCTTCTTATTAAAAATCATTGACATATTGTGTTGCTTAGTATCTTTCACCTCTCCACCTAAGGCAAAAACTATACATGGTTTCTCTTATCCTGCTACCAAAGTGCATTTCAACAGTATGCAACTCTGCATTTTATGTGCTGGATTCATTACATGAAGACATGCTTGATGATAAGATGTATCACTAAGATAAAATAGCTGTATCAGTCATTTCTGAAATGCTTCTGATTTTACTCCTTAACAGCTTTCTAAAGAGCGTGAACGTCTTCAAGCAATGATGACCCACTTGCACATGCGACCCTCAGAGCCCAAGCCATCTCCAAAACCTGTAAGTGCATATTGCTTTATAAACAGTAAATAGGTCTATACATGTAACTGACTAAGAAAATGAACAATTTTGTGACAGTTTGAAAACAATGAGTGTGATAAAAAAAATATTGCAATAAAATGGATCTAAAATGCAATATCTGTTCAAATTGTATGTTTCTCTAGAAGTAATGTTATCTTTAACACAATCTGTCCAATCTACACTGTGGGTGATACTAAACAAACTACACCTATAAGTGCAGAAATCATTACGTTCAGAGACAGAAAAGATATCTAAGTGTGATAGTTTTCCTCATTCCAGGAGAATATCAGCAGCAAAGTAGTGTAGAAGACGGGAAAACATCAATTCAAAATGTCTTTAGAAATTTTCATTGGCTTTAAAACATGTTGGGAATTTGTATTATCTTCAATTATATTGCACTACCTAATTTTAAACGGACTCACTTTAAGGGCTGGCATTTGGAAAGAATATTGCTACAAAAATGGTGGGGACGATTCTAGAGTTGTCATTTTTTTTTCTACTTGTGTTTTACAGTCATATTAGTAATAGAATCGCTTGGTTTTCATTATGATAGATAGATAAATAGATAGATACATATACAGTATAGACTACAAATATGTCCTCATACAGTCTTGTAACAGTCGCACCAAACCACCCTTCTCGATGTGCCATATCTCCTGTGGCTTGGCTTGCCCGAGTCTTTTTGGATTTTAGTCGCACAAATGAAACAATAGGATGTGAAAAAAAAAACGCTTCATGGTGCTGCTTTCATAGATTTGATATGCAACACATCTGTGAAATGAGTGTGGCTCTAAATACGAAGTGCTAATAAGCAGAGGCCGCAGATTTGTCTCATGCTTAGTTCCGTTGTGCTACATCTGGGACTTTGTACATATTTAAAACTAATTACTGTGCAGTTAAAGTCACATCCCGTTGTCCCTGTTTTATATTGAGTGATGTTTCACTGTGGCTTCAGTGGGACTAAGATCATACTTGCCTACTTTTGAAAACTAGTTTCAGGGAGATTATAGTTGGTAGTAAAATTTAGCACAGCGCCCCATTGAGGCGGCGTGTCATGCTCTGCCCAAAGGGCGTGTCTAGTTCCATAAATGGTGAGAATGTGAAAAGAGATTGTGAACGTTGCACCTAGAAGCGTGGGTGTGTATTGCTACATCTGAGAGGAATCTTTAAAAATATCTTACATCCAAATTAAGATGAGCCCCAAAGCAGTTAGTAAAAGCTACTCTACTTGGTAAAGTGCTGGGGAATGGTACTGATGATTCAATATAAATGTATCTATCTCCCCCCCCCCCCCAAATGTACCATTGTAATGTGGGCTAGGTGGAATGAGGGAGATTGCTAGACTAATGAGGGAGAGAGGGAGATTGCTGTTATTTCAGGGAGTCTCCTGCAGAATGCAGGAGGGTAGGCAACTATGACTAAGATACAAATTGAATGAAACAGTCAATGCACTGCACTATTTGCCTTGATTGATCCTTGCATGTCATATTGAGTCTAAGTGTATGAGGATACATCTGCATGTTGAGTAAATGGTTCTAAATTCCTTACATGTGACTTATGTGTTATCAGGGCCGATGCAACGCATAATGTCACCATACACTAGGTAAAATGTTGGCCTACCAACCCTCAAAGGACTTCACAACTGATTTTATATATATAGAGAGAGGGGTGGGAGTGGGTATTGATTAATGCTGGTGCTGGCTCATCAGATATCTCAGCCAGATAGCAGTTGATTAAGTGCGGGGGTGGCAGCCATGGCTTGTAGAATCTGTTTGTGCCACTAGTGTTAAGTAAAATAAGGATATCTCTTAAAGAGACTCTTATTTTTATTCCAGCAGCCTTAGTGCTGCCCTCTCAGACCCCAGCACCTATAGGCAGCTGCCTAATGGTAGGACAGTCCCTGTCAGTTACACCTAGTAGTTATTTTATAAGCAGTTTCTGAATATGTGCTCATAATTGGTATGTTGTATTTTGCAGAACTTAAGAATAGTAGAAAACTTTTTTTTTTTAGATTCATCTTTTAACACTTTCATTTCCATATTGCCTTATTTGGAGTGAATAGCATTGTTTTTATTATTAGATTTTGGGATCAATACACTTCCAGAAATACTATTGCTTTGTGTGTAGAATTTGGGGAATTGTTTGCAGATGATCTTATTTGGCTGCAGTGATATCTGATTTGTGTAACATATTATAAATTTTCTCTGCTTTGTGCATTTATTTAGAAAGCACAATATTTCGCTACAGAGAAGTTCATGATTGTGTTCCTTTGTATAATAATAGTATATTGGGACTATGGGGCAGATTTATTAAGCTCAGTGATGTGATAAAGTGTCTGGTTTTTATCACCGGCCAATAAGCGCCTACCTGTAATTTTTCAAACACAGCCTGTAACTTCACAGTTAGGAGCATTTCACAGAGTTTACTAAATCTGCCCCATAGTGTTACAAAACATGAGATACAATACAATATCTACTGTAGTTGCATATTTAGTACTAGACATGGGAATTGCCAATTTATAAATGTGTTCAATGCATATAGGTGGCACAAGCCTATGGGCCAAATGTAATAGGGTTTGAGAGTTAGAAAGTGAGAGATTTTGGGAGAGTTTTTCCTTTTTTTTTTTTAAGCAGCAAACAATTACATGGCAAAATCCACCTGCTCTTTCAGTGTAAATGATTGCCGCTTTAAAAAAATAGAAAAACTCTCTCAAAATCTCTCACTTTCTGATTCTCACATCCTACTACATTTGGCCTGATATGTCACAAATGGGCCTTCTTTAGAGTTTAACAGAATTCAATAAGTAAAACTTTAGCAATATATATACTGCTAGCAATATATGGCTGAGCAATATATTGCTCAGTTTCTCCTTTTCATCAGCGACCAGAGATGGCCGCTGATGAAAGGGAACCTCTGCCAGCAGGGCTGCCAAGAGAAATCCTGGGCCCCGGTACAACAGCGTCACGGGGCCCCCCCTGGAGTGGCGAGCTACAGAAAAGAGGTGCATACCTCCCAACTTTGGCAGCGGAAAAAGGAATATATGTGCGTGCCGCAGGCACACGCCAAAAAATTTTGGGCGCCGTTTTGTCGCTGTGAGGGCATGGCCAGTGCTGTGTGAACTGCTGGCCATGCCCTCAGCCTCCCCGCCTTATTAGAAGCATGCAGTGTTTAATTCCCGCATCACCGTCCCCAAAAAATGGGATGTCACACAAAAATCGATACACACTGACTATGCCACAACATGTTGCCCCCCACAGTAAGGCTTCTAATAAATTATAAATTACCTGCTTGTTGCCAAGGGGGTTAATGTCCGTTGCCAAGGGGGTTATTGTCCGTTGCCAAGGTGGCTAAGGGTTAATATGCATTGCCAGGGGTTATTGCTTGTTGTCAAGAGGAGTTAATGTCTGTTGCCAAGGGTTCTTGCTCGTTGCCAAGGGGGGTTAATGTCTGTTGCCAGGGGTTCTTGCTCGTTGCCAAGGCGTTAATATACGTTGCCAGGGGTTATTGGATGTTGCCAAGGGGTTATTTTTTTGCCAGGGGTAAATGCTCGTTGCCAAGGGGGTTATTTTCCATTGCCAGTGGTTCTAGCTTGTTGCCAAGGGGTTAATCATACTTGCCTACTTTTGAAAACTAATTTCAGGGAGATTTGAGCTGCTAAAAGAACGCAATGTGTCACTGAGAGGGTGTGTCATGCTCTGCCCAGAGGGCGTGTCTAACTTCACCTATGGGCGCACCTATGGCCACTATGGGGTTTTCCTGCAGTGGCAGAAGAAAACTCTGGAACACTTTGGGCCTGATTCAGTTACGGATGTTGCTTCCTGTAACACTGCACTAAACATGTGAAAGAAAACTTCTGCCTCTTTTGCTGCCTATACATATATAAGTATGCATTACACACATCTACCCCACAACCCTCCCCTCATATTGCAGTCAGTACACACCACTATATTACATTACACACATTCCCCCACATTACACCCAGTACATACATGCTATTACATTACACCAGGGCTTGGCAAATGTTTAAAAATGTAGGAGCCAGGATGAAAATGTGTTAACTGCAATGCCTATTATACATGCTACACACCCATTACATATTATACCACTTGCTTGATGCCAGGGGTTGCATACACTTTGCCAGGGGTAACATGCGATTTGCCATAAGGGATAACCCCTCCTCCTCTTCCCTCTCTCTCCCTCCCCACCGCTACAATGCGCGGTAATGACAAACGCTGTGGGGGACAATCCACCTGGCTCCGGCTGTATCAGATCAGGTTCACGGCGTGGCTATTTCAAAACTCAAGGTGGCTTTAGGGCCAATTGGAGCTTGTGGTCTGACAGCCAATCAGGAGCCACCACTGTTGCTCCTGCTTGGCTCCCGAAGTGCGAGCTCCGATTGGTCGCAAGCCATCTCCACACTGCGGACTTGATCTGACACAGCCGGAGCCAGGGAAATTGTCCCCCACTCTGCCCGGCTGTTGCATTGACAGAAACCACCACTCTGCCCAGTGTGATCTGATACCTGGCAAATCTGGTCACCCGCAGGTTCTGGTCCCCATGGTGACCTGGCCCCGGGGTTTGTCGAGCCCTGCATTACGCACAGCTCCCCCATACACACACTGCCACATAACACACATAATATTAAATTATACACAGTACTCCATATTACAACCAGTACACACACACACACACACTGCTGTTACATTACACACACACACCATTATATTAAATTATACACAGCATGCCATCTTACAGCCAGTACACACACACTGCTGTTACATTACACACACACACACACCATTGTACAGTATTACATTATACACAGATCCCCCCCCCCCCCCAAAAAAAATCATATTAAAGCCAACCTCTGTTTTAAATTACACCCAGCCAACTCCTCCCACCCCCACCCCACATACATACACATTTTCTGCAGCCCCCACTGCCCCAGGAGATACAGCTCTCACCTGGCTGTGTTCTCCCTCCTGTGCAGGTGCAGGGACCCGGCAGTGTAGTGGAGCAGGCAGCTAAAGGCAGACATATAGGAGCAGGAAGAGGCAGGAGCAGGGCTTGTCCCTGACACACAGAGCCGTGCTGCTGCTCCGAGTGTGGTGGGCGGGGCCAGCCCCGCAGTGCAGAGCCCTGGCTGTCAGTTTCACTCTCCCCTGCTTCCGACGCTAGAAGTCATTTTTCACTTCCAGCGTCTGACAGGGAGCACAGCCCGGCAGCATTACCAGGAAGTGCAGAGCTGTGCTTCCTGTCAGACGCTAGAGGTGAACTATGACTTCTAGCGTCTGTCTCTCATTCTCTGTGACACTGCACTATATGCAGGGGAAGGGAAAGGCAGGGGCAGCCGCAAATGACAAGCTGGTGGCCGGACACATGGGCGGGTGGTCGGGCGGGCGGACACTAGTCCTCCCGCAGCCCCAACTATTTTTTTTTTTAAAGTGTGTGTCTGGACCCGGGCCCCCCTGGCAGGCCCGGGCCCAGGTAAAATGTACCCGCCCCCCCTGCCTCTCGGCGGCTCTGTCTGCCAGTGGGGCCGCAGAGGTAATCAGCTGGTCGCAGGAGCAAGCTCCTGCAACCAGCGATTATAATGGGGCTGAAAACGGGAGCACGCACCCGGCGATTTATCGCCAGGGCACACTCCCATCACTGGCAATATGGTCGCCTGCGACCATATTTCCAGTGATTTCAGCCCCTATTGCCCCCGTGTGTACACAGCTTTACAGTAGTGCTCATCCCAGCACCCCTGGTGGAACATACTATCTATGATCATAGTGTATGGGATCTTGGCCTCCCCTGAATACCACCTACAGTATAATTATAATTAAACCCCATATTAGTATTATTAGATTTATCTATACCATAATAATCATTTTTATATATAAGGAAACATCGGGCATATTGCTTGCTTGTTTTTCTTTTAGCAGTCTATTACACTATTAACCCATCGCAGCCTATATAGAGAAAATGTTCTTGGTAGTGTTGCTATACTTTGATGGATCCTGGTGTTTCATTTGAATAAAATTAGTTGTCCTGTAGCTTGCTATAGCACAATGTAGGTAATCACAAGATAGAATAATTGTCTCATAAATCCATCAGGAATCTACAGCTTGTTCTTTTCCAATTAATTATTCAATCAGTGCATTTTTTAAAACTCCAGCAGCATGGCTACATCTACACTAATAAAGAATTTTCAGCCTATAATCCAAAACAGAACCTGAATGAATAATGTAATTGAAGTATTACATTACATAAACCACACATGAAAGAATTGCTAATTGTGTTTGATGGTGAGCAATTAATACAGAATCTTAGACGAACGATTTAAAACGATACCACAGTTTAAAGATACCACTGAAAAGAGATATCTGAAATGCTCAGTAGAATCACAAAAGTTAAAAAGGCCAATACAAAAAGAGGGGAAAAATATATATATATATATATATATATATATATATATATATATATATATAGTTTTCTCTATACAAAACAGCCTTAAATTGATATGATAGTAGAGATTTATGATCTCGTGTGTACTGTTTCAGTTGAGACAGCCCACACATTTGATAAATATTAATAGGATGAATTTATTACCAGGGAGAAATGAGCTCTGTTGGTTCATCACTGCACCCTTAACAGCTATCAGTACATGAACACAAGGTGCAATCGCACTATTATATGACCCCATTTACTCTCTGAATGGTACTTCATTAAACGGTACCTTTTGGCCATGCTATGGATGGATGAAAATCAAAGTTATCAAGGCTGCAAGTCCTGAATAATGAGTTTCACCCAACCTTGAATATATTCAGATGAGCTAAGGTGGTTAAATGTTCATCTTAGTTTTTACATGCTTTTCCTTACTTAATAATACATTCTCCTTTATCAGTTCATGATTGCATGCCTACAAACATGTTATGCTTGTTATGGCCGGCTGCTAAAATAACTTAGCGGAACATTGTAAACATATTCATTTGCATACATATAGAAATTTATATTTCTGCAGCTTATTTTGAACATATTTTTCTGACATATTTCTGTCTTTAATCTTTTTTATTGTAATATGAATTGTGGCTAGCAGGAGTCCACATTCTTGTCTGATACTCCCATGTAAATTGATACAAGACTTTTAAAGTAATGTAAATAATATATATATATATATATATATATATATATATATATATATATATATATATATCGCTATGCTTTAACTTAAGTCTGCAGCTTTAGGGAGTCCATGAAATGTGGTGTAAAAATATGGAGCAAATTATGCAGTGTCCTCACTCAGCAGACTTTATTTTTGGCTGATGGTACAGGGGTGGGTAATCAAGAGGAAGAGAAGTTGACAGTTCTTGGATAACTGCAGACTTGGAAATTAAGACAATCTTTTAAGGTGCTACTGTCTAATATGTAGCACAACGCACATGCTTAGCTCTGCAACTTAGAATTGTAATGTGAATGTTTTTTTCAAATGTATCGTAATCTCTAAATAATAGTTTTTTTTTCATAATCACAAAGCTTGCAAAATAAAGTAATGATTTTTTGTATTTGCTATTTATTTATCATAATTAAAATTAACAATTTTTTAATTCATAGGATAATCTGTGTTACTGTACATTTTGATCAGAGGGGTGCCGGAGGAATCGCCGGCAGTCGGGATTCCGACAGTCATTACCTGATGTCGGAATCCCGACTGCTAAAAGCCCGACACATGGGCATCAGGTATTCTCCCTTGAGGGGGTCCACGACCAAGGGGCTTCATTGCGCTCCCCCCGCTGTCTGAGTCTGGGCAGTCGGGATTCCGATGTCAGTTATACCACACCCGATCAAATTTCACACATTGGGGTGAGGGAGTGCAGGATCAGTGTGCAGAGGATCTCTAATATGTTTACTTTGCTACTCTCTGCTTATCATTTACTACACTAAAGCCCCATACACACAGGGTGATCCTGCTTAGCGATGGTTGATAAGTGATGTAGAGCAGGCAAATTCCCCGGTGGTTAGATCGCCCATACACGCACATAATGATGTGTGTATGGGCGATCAGTGCTATCTCAGTGTTCTTTATGCACATGTAGTCAATCTATATCTAGACTGCATGTGCTTAAGATCTGACCGGGTGATGGTAACAAGAGGGACTGCGCATAGCCATACCTATGGTCTGTACACATGGATCATTTTGTGCTTAATTTCTAAGCGATCGAGACAGATTGCTTAGAAAACAGCAAAAAAATCACCCCATGTGTATGCCCATTGAGGCCGGTAGGTTCACAAACTGTTATGTGCATTGGAAAAATAGGTAAAAATAACTGAACACTAAGATTTGCTTTAGACATGTTATAGTCATGTATTTTTAATCTGTTTTCCATGAGCGGTACATCCAGTGTAATCTATTGTACTTATAGCAAATGTTCCATAAATCCTATCATTAATGTACATTTCAGGCACCAGTCAGTACCTAGAAAGCTCAGTAGGTGCAGTTGAGTCCTTATACTTGTATATTCAAATATAGAACTGCCAATTACTTAATAACACAAATCATTTTCTGGTAGCAGTAAAGTACATTTCCCCTTGCTGTATTATATCAAGTGGTGAAAGTTGCCAAAGGTATTTTGGAACAAATTCTTAAAATATATTGAAATATTTACCTGAACATAAAATGTATAGCAATAACTTACTGTATACCAACACACTGGGGGGAAATCAATTATCTATCACCCCCCCACACACACACACAGACACACACACACAGACACACACAGACACACATGAGGGAAGTAAGATGCCATGGCGATGTTATGTAAACACTTTCAACAGCATCTGAACTTACGCCTGTGATGGATTGGACTCATATATTTACTGAAATGCACAAAACCAGAAGTACTGTAAGTGAGTTATACAGTCATACTTGCTCATAGGGAGCATAAACTTTGCTCCTAATTGAATACCCCCCTCCCCCCCTGAGTACCATAAATAAAACAAGCATTGTATTATAAATTCTAAATCTAAAAAATATATTCTAATGGTTTATATTGTATACTTTATTTTATATTTGGTTGCAAGACCTGTTGAAGGTGGCCTTACCATGTTTAACCAAGTGCATGGCATACACAGGCATTGTTTAAAAACTTTAAACGCTGTTACTCTCTCAACACAAAGTTGACAGCAATATAATGGTTTGGGTCATTGATCCCTATAAAATGGGTGATGAACATGCTTAGGTTTTTAAGAAAAAGATGATTGGGTCATGATAAAACAGTTGTAGGTGCTACATTCTTCCCTCTTCGTTTCTGTTCTTAAAAACCTTGTAGGTAAGCATCCATTTTACATAGGCACGCCATAGCATCAATGCATTAATAAGGCAATCGTACTGTACGTGTGCAAATGCGTGATTGAAAGATGTAAAACACATCTTGTTTATATTAGGTTAATACAGTAGTTGAAGGATCATTTTTAAATTGGCTTTTACATTAACTTTTGTAAAATAAGCAGAGGAGTGGACATTTGCAAAATGTAATAAACAAAATGCTAACTTTAGACGTAATAAAAAATGGCAATGACAATTAACTGTAGTAATAATGAGCTTGTATAGCTTACCACCAAACATGTGCCTTGCAAGCATATATGTCACTGACAAGTTTAACTGAGCATTTTTTTAAATGTCAAGCAGAATGTCATATTGCCAAGTCCTGCTCCTGCTGACATTAGTGAGTGATGCAAGTCACATTTATAGTAAGGAATAAAAACTGTCATTATTTGTCCGTTTTAAGGAATTAATTATGCACATTTGTAAACATCCCTCAACAACTCTCTCAATATATCTATGTATCCATGAACACTGCCAAAACCTCGATACATTTCAGTGTCCTGCTTTTGTTCCTTGTTTTAATATACCATATCATATAGTAAAAGACTTTAATCATGTATTACATTTTCTATTCTCTATGATTATATACTAAATATACAGCTAGAATGTGTCATGCAGTGTACACTGTATGTGTAGAGGCTGTGAAAGATATTGTAGCATTTGCAATATGAACATACAATTTTTTTTAATACATGAAGTATAGCATTTACTAATATCATCTCAGCCTTTTTATATACGTAACAAAGAATTCCCATTTTACGCTGCTGGCTTTGAGTGGGAGCTGAATAACAGTTTGTGGTTTATTGGGAACAGATGCACTTGGGGATGCCTTCAGGGTGCCAGTCGTTATTATTAGACTGCTAATGTGCTTCTTCTGGCTGCTTCCCAAGAAAGAGGAACAATTAGCTGGCATATGTTAATTTTTGTTTCCCTAACAAATCTCTCCACTGACTAAATGTGTAAAACAAATCCACAAAGAAAGATCAATCAATGCCGTACACACCATTTCTCCATATTAAAAATATGTTTGTATCAAAAAAGAATGTTTGGGATTTTTAAAGGGCAGGTGTGCTAAATTCCATGCAGAAGCTGATGATTTTTTATATGTTTAGGTGAATAGGCTAATATAGTGTGCAGACAAATAATTATTACATGCATCTAGCTAGGTATTTTAACACTTCCTTTTCTGGAGAAGCGTGAAGGGGTTAAGTAGGGCTATGAATCAAATTACCCGCACATTATCTCTGATGAATGCCATTCAATTGATGGTTGTAATCATTGCAAGTGTTTCACTACTTCTAAATTTTGCTAATTGGATGCTATTTATGGCCAGAGAGGTGTGGTAGAGGTGATGAGGTTTTTTTTTTTATAATGAGGAACAGTAGTTCGCTATAGGGATTAATAGAGGACACATTTTAGAACAGATTGCATATATTCGCACCTATTTTCCTGTTCTTTACTCTGACACCAACTTTCCAGGGTACATCAGCAATAAGTGACACTGTAATCACAAATTGAAAATGATCCTTCCAGAGGAATTGGCAAACTTGACATTTCATTATATTTGTTAACACATGCCACAAATGATTGTTAGTGAGGAAATACCATTTCCCTCTCCCTATCTCCAATCAGATTTAATTTGAAAAATTTCAGCCTCCTCTGGCTAATTTGCAATTAAGACAATTTTGTTTGAATATGTAGTAATGTCATTACCATTCCACCAAATTAGCAAGGAGACTAAAGGTCAGTGTAAGATTTTCCAGCTGGTTGGAGCTTCTCATCAGAGATTTAGGGCTATGAACAAACACTCTGGCAGGCTTGGAATATGAACTTATGTAAGGTTCTTTCTTTTAGTTTTGTCTCCATTATATATATATATTTATATATATATATATATATATATATATATATATATATATATATATGAGAGAGAGAGAGTGAGAATTTCTTTTTTGCGTTCAAATAATTCACTCATCAGAATCTACCTTGTTTCTAAGAAGCCATCTAGAAAGTTGAATTCACTGTTACATATTTGACCAAAGTAATGCTTAAGAGGATTATTATATAATCTCTCCCTGTGTTCTCTAATTAGAGTTCATGTAATAAAATTTTATCATAATGATTTGGAATATGTTCCTGCTTATGCAAAATGCTAAGGTAACAATCTGCATGCTAAATAAATATATGTACTTTCACATGCTTATGAACCTATTACAGAGATATGTTATTTCATTTTGTTGTTCTTTATATGTCTTTCAGTTAAACCTGGTGTCTAGTGTCACCATGTCTAAAAACATGTTGGACACATCCCCTCAAAGCTTACCTCAAACCCCAACCACACCGACAGCACCTGTCACTCCAATTACCCAGGGACCCTCTGTAATCACTCCGGCCAGTGTACCCAATGTTGGGGCCATTCGAAGAAGACATTCTGACAAGTACAACATTCCCATGTCCTCAGGTAGACTGATCATGGCTTTATTTTTAGCTCTGAATGTGCATATTGGACCAGGTAGTCAGAGATAGTTTATGTCTTTCTTTATTGTAGACTAAGTGTTACTTAAGCGGGTTGAGATTGCGAATTAAGAAGTTAGGATAAACATTGTTTTCATAGATACGAGAGATGTAATTGTTGAAGTTTACATTGCACATTTGTTGATAATAAAACTCTTTATTATCACTTTATTATCCATTATAGTTATGTTTAGACTAAAAATGGCTTTATGTTTCACAGAAATTGCCCCGAATTACGAGTTTTATAAAAATGCAGACGTCCGTCCTCCGTTTACTTATGCAACTCTCATAAGGCAGGTATGTATGAGGAAATGGAACTTTTATTACATGTACATGCATTAATAGTGCAAGATGACACAGGGCTTCCATTGACATCTGGTCTAGTTAGTAAGTCTTTTTAATGTCACTATGCATCTTGTCTCATTTCAGGCTATCATGGAATCAAATGACAGGCAGTTAACACTTAATGAAATTTACAGCTGGTTTACACGGACGTTTGCTTACTTCAGGCGTAATGCAGCAACTTGGAAGGTAACTACTTTCAAACAGCTTTAGATGGCTCACATACTTGCTGATAGCACAAGGACCATTTATTTCCATGACATAAGCAGATTAGTATCTGCGTCCCCTCTTTTTAACCTGCCTCTTGAATGGAATGAATTCTCTCTCTCAAAATGACAAGTGAAAGAATAATTTTGCCTCTGATATCGTTTTCTAATTTGGTGCAATTAATAGCAGAGGCTTGGCAGAGAAATGAGGGTCTGACACACTAATTACAGTGTGAGCACTCAATCATCAACACCTTTGTTAGTCGCACTATATTACTTTTTCTCTTGCATATTATTGGCTAATTAGTTTGAAAAATGTCTGTTTGCCTTGTGCAACAAATGGAGGCTGTAGGTTTTGTCTCGATCTGTGTCTTTTGTACACCTCATAGCTCATCATACAGGCTAATTCTGCCACTGTAGTCAGGACTGGGGCTACTCAGCTGGAACTAAAAAGAAAGTAAAGTGAATATTATCCTGTCAGAACATAAATGCAGTTTATTTACTGAGACAAAAGGGTTCATCTATATCCCTGTCCAAACAACTTCATTGGCTTTATCCTACAGGATGCTAAAAATGTTACTTGTGTCCATCTATATCGGCTAGAGAGCAATGTCTGGGAAGATAAGGGTACTCAGCACAGTCTAAGTGAACTGTTTTATTTTCATTTCAAAAATCAGTCAGAAACATCAATTAGCCACAAGCCATTTCATACAAAAGAGGAGAATGTTTGTAGCTGAGGAGAACAGAGGCGGTAAAGCACTCATCAGCATACTAAGAATTTTCAACTGTGAGATATGCTAAAGTGAATTAATTTGGATTTAAAATGCAAATGAATTTGGCAGGCGATTACAGATATATGGGTGTGAAAGGTTTATAATGCTTTTCATTTACAAAATGTTTAGAAGTTATTAGCTGCTGTGAGGTAGAGCGAAATGATGCAATTGTTTTATTTACGCACTGCTAAGGGATACACATTTTGTTGAGTGAAAAATAACGACTTCAACCTGCATAGAATCTACTTAGCGACTTTTTCAATAGGTAATATTTATGTTGAAGATTTGCATTTTCTTTTGTTACTCATTAGAGATTGTACAGAATTTTCTGTCATTTGATTTACTGAAAGAAATTTAAAAAGAAATGAAAGGTGATTTAATATCTTAGCTCGGTCTCATCTCCACAGCTCGGGGATCCAGCAAAACTCATTCTGAACAGCTTATTAGTTCTAACTATATCGCATGCATAATAAAACTGCTCATTTGCTCATTAATATTAAAATTATCATATTCCGAGCCATGGGCATTAAGATCAATCAAATCCTTGGATTTCAGGTCAGATGCTAGATCTGCTTATGCTTTTTTTTTTTTTTTTAAGAATTCTCCTCTTAAAGCAAGCCAGAAGCTTGTCTTTGTGCAAATAAAAAAGAAATCTTTATCAAAATTACTTTGTTTTATATTCAAGAAATAAGAATTAGGTCATTACCGAATTGACTTGATAGTATACGGCAGTAGAACCCGAATAAAAATATGTCAGATTAACGATCTTCTCAGTAAACGTTTCAACTGTGTTTAACCCCTTCAAGACAGAACAATGATAGAGATTGATGCTTCTGCCCACATACTACTGATAAGGTTAACAGATCAATATGTTTCTACCACCCACTGTATAACTTATCATGTTGACTAATTACTAAGTAGACTGTTTGTTTAGAATAAATATGTTGTCTTTTCTTTGCACAAATGTAGGATTTCATTATTATTTTATACTGTTTTTGGAGCTTGTGCACCAATATTCACATTATAAGCCCTAAAGTAAACAGTGCTTGAGTGATTATGTACAGAACGTTATCAAAATATGGAGTCTACATATATACAGTATATATATGACAGTTGTAATTATAAACCTAATCATTGTGGATATTATAATGAATATTTTGTTAAAAGAGAACAATGCAAGGTGAATGAAAGCATGTGTATACAAATATTTTTTAGCTATACAGTATGTCTATATAGCACACTCATCGCTCAAATGAGCCTGTAGTCAGAAAACATTAAACTGTAACTAGAAAATGGCATCTAATAATACTGAATAAACAAACTCTGTCATTTCATTATTGTGGGATGAAAAGAATGCCTTTGAGCTTATTTGCATAAAGCTTTGTGTAAAATTAGCACTTGTCACTTGTAGCCTTTTTAGCATGTTAATACCTCAAGCAGGACTGGTACCTTTGGACATTTCATCTGTCCCTGAGTGCTTGATCAGGGACAGAGCTGAGGTGACCTAATTGTTCTGGCATTTCAAAGATACTGTAATTTGTACAGATATTGCAATTTAGACCAGCTCAGTGAAAAGAAGGTTCTGACATAGCTATTATTAAAATAGCTAGAAAGGTTCATATAACAGAGTTCAAGATAGCCTTTTTTTTTTAGTTCTGTTCATGTTATAACAAAACTGAAATGTCTATTTTTAATTCATGGCATCTGAATTAACAAACTGTGGACTATTTCACTGAAGTGCTCTCTCCTATTATATATCTTATTTAGAACGCTGTTCGTCACAATCTCAGTCTGCACAAATGTTTTGTTCGAGTGGAAAATGTTAAAGGGGCTGTATGGACAGTAGATGAAGCAGAATATCAGAAAAGGAGGTCGCAAAAAATTACCGGGTATGTTCCCATTCTGTTTGTGTAACATGATAAATATCTATCGCTATTTCCTAATAGTGTTCAGTAGAAGTGACATCTTTTCTCCACAGGGGTCAAATGTAAAGTGGTCTGATTTTAGTAATGTTTTTGACAGTGAATATGAGCATTGACAATCAATTGACAGGGTAATAATGATAAATTAATACTTTCTACTTTAGACAGATTCCTGTGTGAGATGTCACAGTAGCATGTTTTTTTATTTCTGCAGAGACCTCACTGACACCTCTGTAAAACATTTAGATTCATATTCATGAAAGTAGCCAAAAGGATTTACATTCTGTAAAATTTCATCCCATCTTTCCCATGCATGTCGCCAGTATGATGATATCATGTCTGTAGAAATGCAAGAATAGTAGAATGTCTTTTGACAGTTTTTTTTTTTTATATTTTTTTCTTAAAGATGGCAAATCATGATTTATAGCAATGATAAAAGAAAAAAAAAAAACACTTTTTTTATCAACCTTGATTTGCAATGATTAATTATTAAATTTAAATATATGTGTTCCTTTATGAATTTTTTTTAGTGTTTCTATTTTATAGACAGGATGCGACCCAAATAGAAATCTGATATCTATTCATTATGGATCAGATTTCAAGTCAGAAATAGTATTTAAATCAATATGAGTTAATCATATTTATAATTTGGGATTACTGTTCCTATGTAAGCGTAAAGGCCTTTTAATTAAAATAATGGCAAAGGACAGATAAGAGAATTTATAACTTGTTCAATTGTCTTCTGTGAATGGTCCATCTATTATACCTAAACCTTCATGCTTATTGACTATTCCACTGAGTACATGGTCCTCTGGCATACTGCAATTTGTCCTGGATGTTCACTGTTTATTTATCAGCACTGGTGGAGAATTTGGGCTGGATGATGCTATAGAGGAGGTGTGGAAGCAGGTGGACCAATCAGAAACTGTAATCGTGGTCTTTTCAGCTGTACTCGGTCTTCCTGCTTACATCCACCTCACATCCACCTTTTAAGTGGTAAATGTAAATATAACCAAATCTTTAGGTTGGTAATGTACAATATCTCCTGTGAACATGCAAAGTGCAGTGATCCCTGTATGACCTTCTGTTAGGCCTCCGTCCATCATTCAATTAATGCAATGAATAATTAGCAGGTGAGCATGGGGTGAACTCTACAATTCCAGCAGTCATTTTATTTATTTTTTAACCTTCTTCACTGCTGCTTAAAGGTGCCCATACATGGTACAATATTTCTGTGCATTTTGAACTAGATTGCATCGCATGTGATTTGTGTGCAATGTGATCCGAAGCTAGTTCAAAAAGCACGGGCTGCCGCCGTGAAATTCCGGGTACGGCGCTCACCAAACTATCTATAATAAACTAAATTAACTCTATGCCAACGTAGATAGTTCATACCCCTACTATCCACTTTAGCACAGAGTTGATTTTAGATAGCGTGGCGAGTGCAGCGAGCCACCGAGCCCGCAGCGTGGGCGAGCGAAGCGTGGGCGAGCGAAGCGAGCCCCGCAAGGGGACTCAGAAGCACGGCTGTTGCCGCCATGAAACGAAACAAGTACCTTATTCACTTCAATAAATGTTAACTTGTAATGAAAATAGTAATATATATTGGGGTATATGTATTATCATGTCTGTTATATCAGCACTACTGTAGATAACAGTTTATCCCAGTGATGCAGAATGACTTGGCGGCAGATAAACTGCCAACGAGTCACCTGGCAGCTAGGAAATGATTGGCTGTTCCATACTTTTCTCTCTCCACTTTGTCACTCTCCAGTAGGCTGAAATAAATTAAAAAGAGAGCTACTGGATAGATCTTACGTTAACTTACCTTCTCTGCCATTTGATATCCTTTCTGTATCTCATCAGCCTAGTGCTGGTGCTATATGGTAAGGTTCCTGGGCAGCCATATTGCATAAGATTTAATATACAGTTTCTCAAGATCTACTGTGAGTGGACAGCATATGTACATGGACATGCAGGAGGAGGAGGAGGAGGGGTTGGGATCTGTAAATGACCCTAGCGCAATCCCCAGATAATGTTATATCAGTACTTATGTATTATCTGGGCTCCCATGTTAAATGCACCCCATTTTTTCATACCCCTACTATCCAATTACGAATGGAGATGATTTTATATAGTGTGGCGAGCGCAGCGAGCCACCGTGCCCAAAGCGTGGCGAGCGCAGCGAGCCCCGCGAGGGGACGCGGTCTCATAAGAAAAACGGGAGCCCAGATATTACATAAGTACCGTTATATCTATTCTGTCTGCCTTTGTATATCTTTTAGCCAACTACTGTATAATAAAAAATTATTTAAGGGCAAAAAAACAGCATGTAAAAAATATGTGCATGCAAAATAAGCATAGGTTTTTACAACTCATTTATCGTTGCAAAACATTGGAGTGATGCTTTAAAGAAATAATGTAAATCCTTTAAATGTAATTCAAGCGTACTTTGAATTATTTCCAAAGTGCATTTGAAAGTAATCAGGAGAGCTAACAATACTCATTGCTATGATGTGATCATTATACAGATGCACAGTGCATTAAATCTGTTATATTAAATGCTCTACTCCCGTTTGAATGATAAATTTTAATTAATTTCATATTTATGATCAACTTGCGTCAGCTACCAAAACTACAATATCATAACATGTACTTCAACATCAAAGCAAAATGATCCTCATGTTTTGTGCATTATAACTTTATTTTAAATCCAAGACAAATCTCTTTGTGGTGAATATGTTTATGATCGCTTGCTTGATGGCTAACCTTGACACTCCAGCTATTGCTGAACTACACATCCCAGTATGCCCTGCTACATTTTTACTATTTGGCCATGCTAAAATTGATGAAGGGCATGCTGGGATCTGTAGTTCAACAACAGCTGGAGTGTCAAGGTTAGCCATCACTTTATGAAACTAAGAGTTTTGGTGGTAGCTTGGTTTACTAAGGTGTTGCCTACATTTTAAATGAATCATTCATGTTCTTATTTTAATCTATGTGTTTATTTGCAGTAGTCCGACGTTAGTAAAAAACATACCTACCAGTTTAGGCTACGGAGCAGCTCTTAATGCAAGTTTACAGGTAAGACAGTAACGTGGACTCATTTGTCTTCTAATAGTCACTGTGTGTTTTAGTAAAAATATGTATTAGCACTTTTCTTTAATAGTTTTCAATAGCCATAGTTTTATAGCTTAGAATTGGTAGATTTTCTAGCTCTGCTTATTGCTTTTAATGTGAAGTGGCAAGAATGACACCCTGTGGCAAGTCCGGGAACATATTCCTTCTAAGTAAATGCTTGTAGAAATATGTTTATGTATGAATTAACCAATCAAGTTCCAGCGTGAGGGTCAGTACATGAGTCTAGGAGTCTAAAATACATATTTTTAGTGATGTAGAAAGCTTGAAAAGACAATGCTAATAAGAGTACTACTTGTATTAAACTAAAACAATAAAAGAAGTGTACAGCATTGCCCTGGTTACTGGGATCTTACAATGAAAATCAGAAGCATCTTCAGTTAAGCAATCATTTTGATATTCTTTGCAAGAAGTCTATATGTCCATGTATACATTAGGATAAGTTAACTTATATGAACTTTCTAAGCAGACACATGTTGGTCAAAACCTTATTGATATTGTATACATTAATACCCTGTTATAAATAATTATTTAAATAGTACCTGTTCATTTAACCATTATATAAATCATAGTATAACAGGAAAGGGTAATGCGCTAGCTGCTTTTGGCTAAATATCATTAGCGAGGCAGCGAATGTACTTTACCTAGTTACACTCCTTGTATACAAACACTTATGCACTACAAATAATCAAACTGTCTTTTATTCCCATCTAGGCTGCTCTGGCAGAAAGCAGTTTACCTTTGCTGAGTAACACAGGTTTGATAAACAACGCATCTACTGGCTTACTACAGGCGGTACACGAAGACCTCAATGGTTCCCTGGATCACATTGACAGCAATGGAAACAGCAGTCCAGGCTGCTCCCCACAGCCACACATGTAAGTGCACATCATCTGTTGCTTCCAACTTCGTTTTGTTCAGCAGCTTAAAAAAATGGAAATTATTCCTATATGCACACTAAGTTTACAAGTTTCAGAAAGACAGCTGTGGCCAATATCCACGTCCATTGTACAGTATGTAAAGTGTAAAACAGCAGGTGAATTATGCTCCTGTGAATATGTAGTGTGAGCTATGGTCACATGATTCTCTCTAGAACATAGCAAAATTAAATAATACAATTCTTTATGTCAAATTTTCCAAAGTTTCTCAGTGTAGTGCTGTAGATGATCTTTATTGCTAATTCTGTTACCAAGATGAGTTTTTCTGATTACTTTCTGCTGGAAAAAGAATCAAAGACATAAATAAATTAAGGTATTTGTCAGACCCACAAAATATTTTTATTTGCCTATAGTGCCCTTTACCCAAATCGGCTTTGTGTCATAGTGTCGACACTATGAAGGTCAACATACATTTGGTTGACCATTAAAGGTCGACAGGACTTAGGTGGACACGTCAAATAGATTGATATGGTTAAGGTCAAAAGCATTAGGTCGACGATGGGAAGGTCGACAGTTTCCCCCCTGAATTTTGACGTACAATTAGTCGACTTGGACAATGTATCAGTGTCCCCTTGCATAGCTCACTGAAGCATGGTGCTTTGCTGTGCTCAACGAACTATTGTATTCTCCCTCCACGCCCTAGTGGAGAGTAGGGTATGCAATACCGCCAGTTTTGGAAAAAAACATGAAAAAACTCATGTCAACATTTGGACTGTCGACCTTCCCATCGTCGACCTAATGCTTCTGTTGACCTTCTGACCCTGTCATCCTTTGCCATGTCGACCTATTTCATGTGTCAACCTAAGCCCTGTCGACCTTTAATGGTCAACCAACTATGTCGACTTTCATAGTGTCAACCTAGCAACCGTATCCCAGCTTTGGTTTTAAACTGTACGTACATATACTTCTGTATCTCTTTTATTTGAATAGCAATAGACAATACATACTTGCAGGGATGATACGATCTATATGTACTTTTAAAAATTCTAATTCACAATGACATACTCTGTATTCCCCCCTCCCCCTATCAAATAAAAATTAACAAATTAATGGTTCAAATGAGTAAATCTGGTTATATATAGATTGCAGTCGACTGGCATGACAACTTGTTTTTTAAGGATCTCGCAAAATTTGCATGCGAAAGAAAAATATTTTTCACCCACAGTGATTCTTCTATGTGCTCCGTATAGTGGAATTACTGACAAAATACAATTATTTATGTGAAAAGTTGAGATCATGGTGTGCATTTGATTATCATAAGACAGTAGGTTATGGTTTTTATATCTTCATATCACATATGGGATTTAAAGCAGCCTATCCAAAAGTAACAGATGGTACATTTGCAGGTTTCTACATTATGAGGGAAATGTAATAGGGTGAGAGAACTGAAAGTGAGAGATTTGGTAAAAAAAAACCTGTTTAATTTCGCAGTGTAAATGATTGCCGCTTTAAAAAAACGAGATTTTTTACCAAATCTCTCACTTTCTGATTCTCTCACCCTATTACATTTCACCATATAGGCCAAATGTAATAAAGTGAGAGTTTCAGAAAGAAAGAGATTTCGGAAGAGTTTTCCCATTCTTTAAAAATGTGCAATCATTTACACTGCAAAACCAGGTTGGTTTTGCCATGTAAATGATTGTCGCTTTAGAAAAACTCTTCCAAAATCTCTCACTTTCTGAAACTTTCACCCTATTACATTCGGCCCTATATGTGTGTGAAAGTTCCAGTGTACTAATCAGTTACATACCATTATGTACACTTTTTAAACCAGTTTAGATTAGTCTGCAATGTTTGATAAAGCCTTCTGTCTTATCACAAAAACCTGAATGAATGAATGAATGAATGTTGAACCAGTTGATTGACACACAACTTATACAGTCAAAACTAGAATGACAGGGCAAGAAATATGGGTAGTTTATTATGAAATAGTTCACACCAATGCTCGTCCTTTCTCCTCACCTGTACGCTTGCCCATCTCCAATA
The DNA here is from genome assembly GCF_055691185.1 of Crinia signifera. Lineage (NCBI taxonomy): Eukaryota > Metazoa > Chordata > Amphibia > Anura > Myobatrachidae > Crinia > Crinia signifera. The sequence continues at coordinate 150,706,491 of NC_139220.1, forward strand.
TCTTCCAAGCCAAACTCAATGAGCCCTATAATTCTGTAGTTCTCCACTGGTGTTAATATGGCTTCTGTCAAATGTACTTGCTGTAAAGTTACAGTAGCGATTGGGCACCAACCAGCAGTCCGTGAAGGAAATAAATCGTTATAGCATTACAGCATTATATTTGAGTGCATTGTAAACTGAGTTTTGCTATGCAAAATGTGTATTAGATGAGATACATTGTAAGGCTGCAGGAGAAAGTCTCCTACAGGAGGAAGGCCCTCAACCTCATTTCATATTTTCTATATTAAATAAACATCCTTCTAACAATTACCTACTGATATTTTTTATGTCTGTAGGACACGGCCAATAAGCTTAAGTGACCTTTAGATGACGGTAAAGAATGACTCCCCTCAGAAATACCCTAGCTATAATTTGATATACATTTTAAGTCTGGAACATTTCATTTTACTTAAAATATCATATATTGTGAACATTACTGACCAATGAAACTACAGCTTGTTTTGCTAACTACATTTCTGTTTATAGTCTATTACAAATTATATACAGCACATTGCAGTTTTACTAAAATCCCATGTGCGGGATATCTGCATTTGATCATGAAAAGACACATTATATTTATTAACGTCCTGCTGCTATAACTGTGACTAATGCAAAAGCAGAAAATCCTCCTTATTGAGCCAATATCCATAAAAGTATCTCGGAATGTACATAGTCATTATCTGACTGATTATGATCTTCAAACCAGCTCTGAACTTGCACTAAATTAAGTGCATTGCCCTTTTATTAAAACCATAAAATACAACTTTAACTATTACCCACGGTTTACATAGAGCCTAGAAAAGTGTAACTTTTTCCCTGTCTTATAAATCAGCATAATTACATATTCAACTTTAATTACTGGTGTGTCTGTATTGGCAAGGTTTATATGTTATATTTTATGCAGAACTACGATTCCTATTAATATTTAGCAGCTAACTATATCATTAATTACTCTAAAATCTTTCCCCTACCATCTTTTTAATGGAGCTGAGAGAGTGAAATTATTAAAAATTGATGTATTGTGGATTTCAGAAATGTGTATGAAGCGTTAGAAATGCTGTGCCTTAATCAGTGATGTCAAATGTGGTACTTTCCTGTTTACTAAATTGTACAACGTGGACCTTGGAGATATTGTTTTTAGGATTCATCATAATAATGAGATGATGTAAGATTTCTATTTAGGGTTTATTTCTTTGCTCAGTCTTTTCTGAGTGTTAGTTGCTGCCATCCTTAACTTAAAGCTATTAATATTTTGATATATTTTTGTTATATTTGATTTTTGATATTTTATTATAAAAGACATGAACATTTTGGTTACAAACAATAGCACTTGATATCTACTGTTGAAAGTTATTGCACTTTCCAGAATGGTGCAATGAGAAACTGATAACCTAAGCAAAACTGAATAATTACATTATCATTTCTTATATTTATAATTAGGTTATTTACCCAAATTACTTGTAATTGTATCTTAGAGTAAAAAAACTCGATAGCTTGGTAATGAGTTTGTGCTGGCCCAACAAGTTGCTATGCATTCATTCTGTATAACCATTCTGTATAAGTACCTTTATATCTGAGGCTAATATTCACATGCCTATATCCTTATAATGGTGCCCATACACTTGTCAGATCGGGTACAATCATGCAATTTTCGATAAATCACATCGACAAATTGTATGGATCGCATGCCAATCGCATGTGTCACCCGACGTCGAATCTCGCATCTCAAGATATTATGTGCTGCACATAATATCTTATCACATCACATGTGCGACAGCATGTGGTTTTTAAACATATGCGATCTATCGCAGAGCGAGGTACTGTCTCACAGTTTATATACCCCCAGATAGCCCATCCCTCATTCCATCACCTGATTATAGGTCACAAGGGGCTTGCGATTTATTGCACAGGGAGCATCAAGGGAAATCGCAGCGCGATATCGCATCGCATACAATCGCACAAGTGTATGGGCAGCATAACTGTACACCTACTAACTCAGACATCAGCTGCTTGGTTTGCATTCTGTATGAAAAAACATGAATTTTAACTAACAGAAATTTGGAACCAGTTTGATGTAAAATAATTAAACTCTCTAATCGTACTGGTCTCTGCCTAGCTTGTTTTATACTAGTAGATGCGGAAGTCTAGAAATAAGGTTGTGATGTACAGTATCACGCACTGCATATTGCATTGCGATACATGCCACCATTTATAGCATGCATGGTGCCATTTTTTAGCACTGTTTGCATTAATAATTGTGACTATAAAAGCTAATGACCGTTGTTATGATTTGAATTGCCCGTTGCATGGAGTTGCATGGAGTTCCATGGGGTTAGGGGAATTCTCTCCGGGGAATTATGTTGCAAGCTCTGGAAAGTTTTGCTTTCTGAAGCTTGATACATATGGGGATTGTAGGACACATCCAAAAAAGTTTGCCAGGGTTTTGATGACATTTTACCGTTAATATCCCACCCTAAATGTTAAATCATCTGTGACTACATTTGGCAAGTGTCAGCAAAGTTATATTAAGTATATAAGAATATTAAAAGTGTTTGGTTGAGTTTGGACAATAAAGATCACTGAGCTGTAGAGTGTATAGGGAAACAGACTTTTTTCATTCTTGATTTATTTAGGTGTAGACAAATAATTAAAATAAAGTGTAAATCTATTAATAGAACATTAAATATTTTCCATGACTGACAGAATAACAGATCTTATTTCTGAGGCTTTTCTCTATGAAGGCCCATACGGTAATATTGCATTTTTATGGCACAACCAAGTCCCAATGGCTCTTATTGCTAATACATGCAAAAAATTGTAGAGGATCTAAAATCCATTGTATGATCATACATTTAACCTTTGCTATCTAAATGGAAGTCAGTCCCCGTAATTCATTTATTATTACATTTGCACACGACAAACTAGGTACAGCGGGTATTATACGTCGTCGTACTCCATTAAATCCTTAAAATTAAAGATTTGTCTTCTGAAGGTGTCTTTAGATGTGTTAAATATTACAAAAGAAGTAATAAAACCTTGAGTAGAAAGAAGACAGCTATAAGCTCCTGAGAGCATTTCACTCCTAAACAAGGAAAGTGATCAATTCCAGCAGAAGTTGCGGTTTCCCTATCATTATGAACCATGCATTGGCATGAGGCATCCACATATGTGACAGTTGTCATATAGACATATCCTCGTTGCATGAATGCATTCTATATGCACAAATCAACAATAAAATGCAAATATAAAATACATAAGTAAAAAAAGGGGATATTGAAACAATAACATTCATTATTTTGATTATGTATAATATTTGGTTAATTATATAATTACTCTATTTAAAAATATAAAAATATTTATTCATTTAAAGATACAAATAATGTGAAGCTTTTATTTCCACATGAACTTATAATGTGACCCCTTAAAAATACTGGGGACTACAATTGGTTACAAGTGTAAATGAAATGCTCTGTTACGCACAGTTGCTACTGTATCTTCAAGTAAGGAACATGGCCTTAACAGTTCTACATCGAATTGTGTTTTTTGACTTCACCTCAGAAGAAACGAGATTTATCACACTGTACTATGTTTAGTCCCTTAGAGTGTAAAACCTTTTGTCTAGTACCCTGCTCATTGCCATCTCTGCTTGCCTACTTAATGATTTTCCCAACCCATGCTGCAGCTCCCTGAAGCTTGTCATCAATGTACCTAATTACTGATACTGCTGGAACTTTTTTTTTCTCTATCTTCCATCATTAAATTTTAAACTCATTTACCAGTCAGGACCTTTTTGACTTCCTTTCAATAATTTGCTCACAACCTACAAATACTATGTGCTCCTCACAAGGTCCTTGTGATGGTTATTTTACATCTGAATAAAAGATCCTGTCTTTTCCAAAATCCAGGTTCTCCAACAAAGTGCCTGAGTTGTACAAAGAGACCTGTTCTGTTCCATGTAGCTTTCAAATGGTCCACAGTCCCCATCCTTTAGCTTAAATTACTGTGTAGTTCCTATCTTCAACAAAGCTCATAATCATTTTAACTCACCCCCTCAAAGACTTTAAATATAAATGTTTTTTTCATTTTGTCCAGACTTGCTGTGAGAAGAGGGCTGGCATCGGGGCTGGAAAAGACAGGAATTTGGTGTGAATGCGAGTGCAGTGGGCATGCATTTATATGTGCATGTACTTTAATCACAAACTAAGACTAACATGTCTCTTTGATAACATGATCATTGTAAAGCTGCTAGTGATTACTACATTACTACTAAATAATATTTACAACTGTTGAAATTAATGAACAAAAATGTAATCTGCTTCATAGGTCAATTCATATGCTTTAAGCCACTTGGATACTTATTAGTTGGACAGTCCTGACAGTTGCTGAACTGGACTGGTATACACACACAAAAATTTGGAGACATATAAAGTGTGAAATTGAATAGGATGATAGATTCAGAAAGTGAGAGATTTAGTAAGAAATCTAGAGTTTGTTCAAGGTGGCAATCATTTACACTGCAAGATCAGTTTGATATTGCAGTGTAAATGATTGCCATTTTTAAAAAAACTGGATATTTCTTCTTTTTCTTCTTCTTCTTCTTCTTCTTCTTCTTCTTCTTCTTCTTCTTATTATTATTATTATTATTATTATTATTATTATTATTATTCCCATTAAATTTCACCCTTAGATTAAAACAACAAAACTGTCTAGTTGCATAAGCAAGTATCTGCCCAACTTAAATCATATTTCAATATGCTGAATGCTAGGGTGAAATATTAAAATATTATAATAATTTGTTAATATACCGTAGTATGTGAACATACGAAGGATGCACAGCTATTAAGCAGTGCTAAAAGTAATCAACAAGTGAATGGTTGTAATTTTCACTATTCCGACGTGGGAAATAGCGGCAGCTCCCTATTCAATGCTGTCATTAACGACAGCATTGATGAGGGATCACAGCAGAATGGGCCTGACTTCAGAATCTGGCGGGCCCATTCTGCCGATACCGACCATGGATTGTCGTTATCTGGGCCGCAGATCGACAATCCACGGCCGTTTTTGCGGCCACGACCCCTTTGCTCCGAGCGGCAGGAGGGACATTGAATCCCGCCTGCCGTTCTGCGGTCGATCTGACTGCAAACAGGCCTGGATCACAGCCGTGATCCCACATTGAATACCCCCCCTTAATGATGCATAAAATAAGTATTAACACACATTTAAAAACAGTTAAAACACAATTGACACATGATTACATCACATGAAATAATGGAATGAAACCCCACATGAAGGATTGCAAAGAATGCACTGGATGCTTGTCTCATTCCTATTTGGCTTGGACTGTGTCACAAACATATTGATCATAAGTGTCCTAGGGAGACAAAAATCTGTCCATTAGATATGGAAAATTGTCATGCTGGTCACCGCTTGAGGTACAACTCCTATGCTTGTACTCCAAAAGCTAACTAGTTAGTGTTCTGGATCCAGGTGATTAGATCTCCACATAGGTCATGTTTTTTCCAATAGGTTCTTGTAAAATGTAGTCTAAGCTGGTTTGAGCAAAAGAAGGTCCTTTTGGGGTTTATGAATAATGACAATTTGCAGTTATCCAAATGCCTGAAATATGTACTCTTACAACAAATAATTCTCCTCTTTATTCTTATCATGCAAAATCTAGTTAATTCTGCTCACATGGTTATCTGAGATCCCTGGTAAATACAGTTTAAGATTTTAATTAGTATAATGGTGCGTAATTAATAAGTTAATGTTTTTCTACCTGTTGTATTGATTAACAATAAAGTGTGCGCTCAGTGAGCCTTGTACAGCAGTTAGGTCTCACTTGGATATATTGCTTGGTTCATTTACTTAATTAGTCTAAAGAATGAAATCAAGAATCTATAGAGTGAAACAAATAAAGTTATACCACACAGCCATTTATTTTAACAATAAAGAGCAAAAACTGACAATGTGCAATCTTGCACTCATATAAATAGTACAAGCGTAACAGCTATCCCCTCTGTATCATTGTAAGCTATTTTTATCACATTGATGTTCTAAAATAAATGAATATAATAGTAACACTATTGCAGGGCCGGACTGGGACCAGATATCGGCCCTGGCATTTTGAGCACACAGGCCCACCTGCAGCAGTCGGGACCCTTGCGTGCCGAAGCGGGGGCATGGTCTCATGGAAAATGAGCTGTGGCATCAAAAAGGAGGCATTACACATTATGAAACACACCATAATGCCAATTACACATCATGGCTATTTGTACACAGCCACATATGTTCATATTAGTCCAAATATGCAAAAAAGCCCCATATGCACAGAAACATAGCCTCATATATGCACACACAATACACACTGCCTCAAACACTGGACCTGCCCCCCTCTCACCTATGAGACATCAGTCCAGTGACAGTCAGAAGGACACAGAGGGCTGGGGGAAGTGGAGAGCTGGACGGGCTGCAGGAGGTGGGGGCATTGCCTGACACTACAACAAGCCCCATCTCCTTCTCCTACTGAGTTGGGTTTCCGGAGCAGCATGGCTCAGCACTCCCCCCTTCCACGCCGCTCAGACTGGAGGCCGTGTCATTATGCAATTATGCAAATGAAGCCGCTCGCACAGGTCAACTTCGGCCCACCTGGCTATCGGCCCTTCTGGCATTTGCCAGAAGTGCCAGATGGCCAGTTCGGCTTTGCACTATTGTACTACAGTGGTTTCTAGAAAGGTTTCTTGTAAAGGGAGATGACACTAACGCGGGGTACACATTATGTAACATCCGGGATGACATTTAATGGAATGAGAGTTTTTCTCACTTCCGTTTTTCGCCCATTATCGCAATTTTTTTAAATCGCATTTTTGCCGCGGATTCGCATATTTAATGAGGTGCGTGTTCTGGCAAGAAAAGTGCGATTTAGTGCGATAATGTGCAAATTTTCGGCATGAAAATTTACGATTTTTAGGCATGAAAATGTGCGAATTTGAGGAAATGTGCGATTTTGTGTTTGTAAAAAAAAAATTGCATGGGTTCCCCCCTCCTGCGCATAACCAGCCCCGGGCTCATTGAGCCGGAACTGGTTCCAAAAATACGGGAGACAAAAAGCGTAGGGGTCCCCCGTATTTCTGAAACCAGCCCCGGACTTTTGGACCGGTCCTGGTTCCAAAAATACGGGGGACAAAAATCTGGGGGTCCCCCGTATTTTGAAGCCAGCACCGGGCTCCAACAGCCCGCAGCCTGCGGGGGAGGTTTGCTGGCACTTGTAGTTCTCATGTATAAAGCAATGTTAGGATTGAAAGATTTAACCCTCAGGCTGCGTCCACTGGCCAGGGACGCCGGTGACAGCCCTGGGCTTCAGCCCTGGACGGGTGAAGCCTGGGGGGGTCCCCACTCCTCCAGGTACCCCGTCCAAGGCTGACCAGCCACGGTGCTCATGTTTGGGCTGGGGGACCTTATGTAAAAAGTGTCCTCCGGCTGTGGCATGACACTGCGGGCTGTTGGAGCCTGGTGCTGGTTTCAAAATACGGGGGACCCCCAGATTTTTTGTCCCTCGTATTTTTGGAACCAGGACCGGTCCAAGAGTCCGGGGCTGGTTTCAGAAATACGGGGGACCCCTACGCTTTTTGCCCTGTATTTTTGGAACCAGGTCCGGCTCAATGAGCCTTGGGCTGGTTATGCTCAGGAGGGGGGACCCCAAGCAATTTTTTTCCCCAAAAAAACACTTTAACACTCAATGATCTGTGCAGGGTTCTGGCCAACTCGCATATCAGAACCTGGTCTGATTTTTTGGAGAATTTAAGACTCATTTTGCACATTCGCATCTCATTAAATATGCAATTTGTACACTTTTCAATGGGAAAACATCTGGATGCGAGTTCCGGTGCGAGTTAAAATCGCACTTTCTAAAAGTGTGATTTCACAGCAAAATCTGCGATTTTTGCCGTTTTTCGCATCTCATTAAATATGCGAAAATGGGATTTCGCCAAAAACCACAAATCAACTCCTATTAAATGTCACCCATTGTTTGTACAGCCGGTGAACAATATATTGTAAAGTTCATCAGTGGGTGTGTTAACCTAATATGTATGTGAATAGCATCATTAATACATATCACACTGGTCGTGCAGCACAGCTGATGCCACTATACCAGGTGCACCATGCATGTGACATGTGACACATGTGCATCATTGTCACACCTCCACTGAAAATGTATAAGCTATCAGCCCTGTGCAGCCCAGCCTGATTAATGGGTTTGACTAGCCACGATAAACAGGCACTATCGGCTGCTTTGTAGCCACATTGAGCGTTGCTACATCTGTATCACAACCTTTGGACTGACACATATGCCAGCCACATGAAAACCGACAATTACATCACTTCTTGGGGCAGTACAGATGGTGTAATGGTTAGCATTACTGCCTCACAGCACTGAAGTCATGGGTTCGATTTCCACAATGTCGCTAACTGTGTGGAGTTTTTATATTCTCCCCCTACTTACGTGGGTTTCCTCTGGGTACTCCGGTTTCCTACTGCAATCCAAAAAATATATTGGTAGGTTAATTGGCTCACAACAAATTAACCCTAGAATCTCTCTGTGTGTGCCTGTACAAGTGGTAGGGAATATAGATTGTAAGCTCCACTGGGGCAGGGACTGATGTGAATGTTCAAATATTCTCTGTAAAGCACTATATAAGAAACTATTAATTAATAAATAAATAATACTACTGGTTGGTCGGTAGGCAAATATTGGTTGGTCGGTAGGCAAAAATGTGTGCTATGTAGCATACGTATCATAGCAATCTGTCAGCGTATTGACCAGACTTTAGCCTATCCTTTGTTACAGTGTGTTCCCAGCCTAAAAAAAAAAATAGTGTGCTCCAACATCTAAAGTGTGTATGAGCAATGTAATTATTACAAAAATGTCTCTAGTGCCCCCCTCCAACATTTATGTTTTTTTACCTTGTCTCCAGGGGTTACATGCTCATTGCCAATAGTTTCTTGCCCATTGTCAAGGGTTATATGCCCATTGCTAAGGGTTACATGCTCGTTGCCAGGGATTATATGCTCATCACCAGTGTGTTTTTTTGCTTATAGCATTCAATTTTGATTATATAGTACAGATCTGTACTATACAGTCTTCTCCTGCACAGTCTACTTTTGTTTTCGATTTTGATGGGCGTCTGAAAACCAGTTGTCTAAAAACCGTTCGAGGTCTTTTCGATTTGATTTGGACTAGTCTGATCTTCAAATGGAAAGCCCTGAACAAATGATTGGACCTAGACACATTGAGAGGTCTGGTTCAGTCCTAACTAGCACTAAACACACTTAGTACTCCTGGGCAGTGGTGCTAGGGTAACTAATGTGTAAATGTACCGCATTTTCAGAATTACAGATTAGAGCATGCACTGATTGCAGTGGCATCACAAGTGGGGTGCAGGCTGCATCTGGGTGTCACCCACAGAGAGGTGGCCCCAGTGGTGGCTTCTACCTGTAATCAGTATGGGGCTGCCGTTGCCTGGTCTGCCAGAGGAGAGCCCCCGCTACTGCCTGGGTCCCTGCATAATGAAGCAGACTGGTGCCGGGACCAGTGCATGTTATAGGAAGCCAAAGGGAGGGTACATCTCCCAATGGGACTGTCTGTGGAGTCTGTGACTGACAGACAGGACTTCCAATAGGAAGTCACTGCCAGTCACAGTGCAGCCAGTGCAATCTCATGGACTGCATCTGGCTCACTTCCACAGTGGTTGATTTTACTGGTGGGGCTGCAGTCTAGCATCCCATAGGTAAGGTCGGCCACTGGGTGGTGCCAAAATACAGACTTCTGTTCAGTGAAAGGAGCTGGGTGCTGCATTGTACCATTTCATGCATCAGCCCACATCTCTGGGACCCACAGAGTGATAAAAATGGGGAACGGTTCTTGAGACCATGCCCTCCCAGCGATTGCGATGACTCCCCATCAATGCTACCCCTCATTTTTGCCAGCCTATAGTGCTCCTGGAAGATCTATGGTAAGATTACTTGGTGCAATGTACATCGATGTCTTTATACAATACAAATATATTCTGATTATATAAAACATGCCATGCCACCAACATTTATGTAACCCTTTAATCACCTCTTTGTATAAATCTAGTATTTCAGTATTCCTAGCATTTAAAAATGCATTAATGGCAACTCTGATATTGCTTAGGTATGATTTTTTATTATTATAAAGAGTAAACCAGTTATTAATCGTCTTTGTGAACTAATACAATAACAAGCAGTAAGCACATAGTCATTTATAGTCTCTGGCTACTGGGACACCTACTTCCAGACATACAGTACTGTATAAGAAGTAGTAAAAGCATAGTGATTATTTAAACTGCAATGCCAGTTAGAGATAAGCAGTGTTTCTAGGAAGGGAAAAAACAGCATACAATAGATGCTGCTATGGGGGTTATTCAGACCTGATTGCACCAGCGTGAGTGATTATCGATAGATTGCACATGCTAATGGACTGTATCTTGAATGCGTGAGGCAATTATGTGATAAAATTCTGCTACTTTTTTATTGCTGGCCATACGCAAGTTGTCTGACAGGATGCTGCCGTTTGTGGGACAACCACAGGTGTGCCCAGACATTTGAAGGGAAGTTTTGTGAAGTCATCTATGGGCTTTGATCCGATTTCTTCTATTGCAGCCGCCCAGTAAGTTATGGGCTACACACAGACTGCACACACTGGAAAAATCATTCAATGGTGAGTGGTTTACTAATGGATTTGCAGCGAATCGCCAGGTGATCTCAGGGTGCTGCTAAATCTCACCACAGCAATCAGGTCTGAATAACCCCCAATGTAAGCAAGGTAAGCTTGTCCGATAGCACTAACAGAGCCAATGACAAAACCATGACCTGCTTTTGTACTTCTCATCAACCTATGAGGTGGAAGGCCGGTTGGGGATGTATAAAACTACATTTTGACCTGTGACTGTTGCCAGTCCTTTATTGTAGTGGATGTCTGCATGGTTAGTAAGCCAGTGACTTGTATATGACTTGTGCCTTTTGAGAAGCTCTTTAATATGTGAGGCCTAATAAATAATGCACTCCAATGCATCAAAACATGTTTCATTAAAAATAAAAAAATAAACATTAATCCTTAGTTGTTTCAGGCATCAGAAAATACAGTACACTCCATATTAGATGGGTCACCTTTTAAATACTAAGCAGGAAAATGTATGGATTAAGAAATAGAATGGTTGATAAAACATCAGTAAGCCTTAATATAGATGATAATTAACTAAAGCACATTGTAGAATTCTGAGTGCCATCAGGTGCAGAACATGGGCATTCTTACATTAGCCAAAACATTTTTCTGAAACATATGCACATCCATGTATATCCAAGCTTAATATAAGTGCCCTGTTCTAGCTCCTTCATTCACATTTATTGTGATAGAATTATACAGTGTGTCTCAGAACTCGGTATTGTTTTAGAAAAGCTTCTTCCAGTAATAATTGTTACCGTTAAGGTGTCAGTTTACTAAATTGTGAAAGACTGCAGTGCTAAACAACACCACCAACAGTTTACTGAGCTGCACTGCTTATTATTTCTTACAGTAATGTGTAGTCTCATTGAGGTAGCAATGTAAATGTAAATGGACAAGCTTATTCAAGCATTATTTTATTACTTTGAAAATTACTACTCAAGGAGTTTTAAAAGCCTCCCTAAGTAATAGTGGTTAAGCATGCTAGATCATATCCAACAATATCTGAAAAAACGCCTGCTGACCGTGTGTTGCCAGAAACAGTTGGCATTCCTGTAAATCTGAATGTCGGGTGACAAATGTCTGCTTGTATACAAAGTCATCTCATAATTGCAATAGCTCTGATTTAATAGGACCCTCCATTAACTATTATTATCCTTCATTTATAAGGTGCTGCATAAATGTAAACATATAAATACAACAGAATTGCAGACCATTAGTACAGTACACAAAAGTTAACTAACGCATAATAAGTATGTCATGTAAATTGAACACCTTTACGCATTATGAAGTGTCTATCAATATCTCATAGCGGGAAACTTACAAAAATAAAGTTCTATTGAAGATGGGATGTTTCCATAGCAAACAAGCAGATTTGATCTATTATCTTCTAGAAGGTGCTAAATAAATAATAAGTAGAATCTGATTGGTTGCTCTCTCAGCCAGAGTAGCCGCCTTATTCATTTGAAATCTCCTGCCTGTCGCCGACCTTTCTCGCTGTCTGCCAGTGGCAGGGATGAGAAGGTGCAATGACAGGGCATGGTGCAGCATAGGGAGGGGGGGGGGGGGTGGTGTGGGGCATGGCAACATTGCTCTTCATGCCTGCACATGAACGATATGGCCATGATCCTGCATGATGGGTTGTTCATGTTACGGACTACTGAAGGGATCAGCAGGCTTGATGAATGACCCGCGGGCACTCAGATCAGATCGTCATCATGCCCATACACAGTGTTTTTATATAATTGGTCTTTCCGATTGCTTGGAAACAGCCATATTGTTTAAAAAAGCTTACTGTGTGTGTTGGCACCTTAAGGGAGGTAATTAAAACTTAGCTGAAATTCCACCAGCATTTTTGCTTTATGACACATTTTTTTAAACAGTAACAGTAAACTTAGGAGTGTGTGGTTATGTTTATTACACTTAGTAAGTAAACCATTATTTGTGCTATGCAAGAATTTTTAACAGGAATTGGACCCTAAAGACAGTGCCCACTACCATAACCATAATGTGGTAAAGAACATTTATTTACTGCATTATTAAGTGTTCCTCTCTCCTAGAAATTTACACTTTGTTCCAACATGAATGCAGATGCATGGCACATTTTAATCAATTTTAAAACATACTTCCTTAAAAAGCACAATAATTTGATGTAAATAATTTTGTCTGTCACATTTTTTTTTTAACAAAAAAGAGCAATGATATAATTGTACCTAATTCACATGGAAAGAAGTCCATGTGGCATATATGCTTGTACAATGCTTCATAGCTTAGACATATCCAATATTTTAATACAAATTGTCAAAGGCATTTTTTTAAAAAAGCTTTCTAATAAAATAGCTCCATATGTTTTTGACCTTTAAGATCTATTTATTCAGTTCTTAAGTGTACAGCAAATATTGAAATAATTATTGATTGTAATTCACAGCCAAGTAAACATAATGAAGGGATGTGGGGTAATAGGGCAACAAAAGGCCGGCACTGGAAAAGGGTTGACACAAAAGGTCAACATGAATTGTACAATTTTTTTAGTGCCAATGTTGACACTGGATCATGCGTACTCCCAATTAATATACCCCATTCCCTCACATGGTTCGCTTCACACACCATGCATTGGGCACACTTTACCATTCCCAATCAGAGTCCACCTCATTGGTATGTAATATGCAGGTAAGTATGAGAAAGTTTGAAGGGATGTGGCTGGCTGCCTGCCTTTTCAGTGGCTTTTTGCCATCCGGGAGAAACCAGAGCGTGTGAAATACTGTAGGCCTCTGATTATCTTTCCAATCTGACTGGTTGGAAAGAATATCTGGTAATTTTGGGAGCAGCAGTAATGTCACAAGTACATTCACAATAAAAGATTATACTTCCATTATGTATTTTCATTTTTGGTATTTACTGTTTTATTGTTTTTTTTATTTTAAATGTTCTGCTTATAGAGACATACTGTAGTTTTGGAGTGATAAACATTATCACAGCATACAAAAATGCACTCATGCAAATGGTGGCTAAGACCTTGCTCAACAAGTTTTGAAGGCTAAATTAATGCACATCTGAAAATGAACCTAATTAGTAATGAGATGCAAGTCACTTGCAAATCATATAGCATGTAGTCATTATTAGCAACATAGCAACTCTAAAAGGACATAGCATAAAAGTATATGATATGTATAGCTAAAAATAGTATACATACATACTTAATGCAAAAATGTAAAATACATGCTGAACATTTGTGGTCTAGTTGTCCATGTCTCAGATTTAAAATGATTCACGTTAAATATTATCCTACAGACCAGATAATCTCAGTTTTGGGAAAAAGCTAAAAGTTACAGTAAGTATGTTAGCTACTGGATAGTGGATCACACTACCGCCATGCTTAATAATCTTTTATAATTGTATGTCTGAATCCACAGTTATTATTTCAGTGCGGATCTGAGATCAAGGACATTTGATATAGTCCTCTGAACCGTACTTGAGACGATTGAAATAAAAATGACAAATTGCACAGTCTTAACATTTGCACTGCATAACCTAAGGCAAAGATAAACCTCATTGCCTTTGGCAATCACAATTAATTGTTGTTGCATTTATTAAGAGCTATTCCTTACAGTTCAGTTTAGCATTTCATACAGATTGCTTATGCAGTTGTGTGAATTCAGCAAAGTTACCCAAATGAGCATTCTTAAACTAAATTGTACATGGCGCTACTGCTGCCAAATAGTATACATTTTCTAAATGAACTGCACCTTACTTTTCCTCAAATATATAGCATATGAAAAGTTAAGTGCATCTATTTCTAAGGCAAAATCTTCTAAATGTTTAAAATGGAATTCCCCTTCATTGACTGAATACAAACTACAGTTGCTTACAGCCTGAATAAGTCAGGCAGCAGGAAATCCCTGGCATGAGTGAGCCACCATGTCCAATCTATTGTGCCATCATTGTACCATTTTTTGCTGAAGATGCACCTTAAGTCATAATGCAATGAGTTTAGTATGCACTAGAAGACTACGCTGATTTGATACATGACACTTGTATATTGTGTGTGACTGAGTCTATACACGGAGCAGAAATCATGTTTTTGCATATTTTTATTGTTTGTGGTTATATAATAATAGCTACAGATAGCTAATTTCATTATTATCAATGTGGACTATACACTGACCCCTATGTACTAAACCTTGAATGGTAAAGCTTCTCAAGTTTGGCCAGGTTACGACAAAGAAGCAGGTGGTGAGGCTATCACCAATGTGGGAACAACATACACCACCCATTAGGTCAAGTTCTATTAGTTACTGATATCTATTTTTTCATACGGATTTAAAAATCACTGCTGGTTAAAATATTTATAATCATAATTTAGTGACATTGAGGCTGTTGAGTGTGTAGTTAACAAGCCCCTTTGACAATAATGCTGGTTGTGAATGTACTGCATTTATACGCATGTTTTTGACTAAAGCTTGTTACATTGCATTTAGTGCACAATTTGAATAACCAAATGCTAAGCATGTTTAAATGTATCGACAACAAATAACTATAATCTGATAATCTGCAATTGATTCAGTTAACTAAAGTAGAAGTGCATGTTATATAATCCATGTTATATAAAGGGCTTGCAAAGTTTTCGTTTATTTTTACAATTTTGATTTGAAACACAACTACCTGCACCCTCTGACATGAAACATTTCACTCTGTGCTCAAGAACAGCTGAAAAACCACATCTTAAGAATAGAACAATATTTCTTGCTTTCCCAAAATATATAATTATGAATTCTAAAAATATTTCAATGACAGGCAAGACTTTCATCAATTCCGGGAGATTTTCTAAAACTTTGAGTAGCGTCTTGCTTGTGTTGCCTCTACAAGCATTTCAAAGGTTAATTGTGATGTTGCTTTTTCTTTTTCTGTTGGACTAGATTGGGCGTAACCAATTGTTGTGTCTTAGATGACTGCTACTGCTACTTTATACTAAACCTACCCTCAGCACTGCCCACCATCACAGAGACTAGAAAGATACAATTACATGACCTCTACTGTCAAATGTCTCTTTTCATACTCATTTTAGCACATTCACAAAATATGAATTCATCGGGTAGATAAGCACATATACTTACATTATAAAATAAGTTTGCCATAGACCTCTATAGTATAAACATATTTACTTAAGCTAGAATAATCACCATAGTTCTGAAAGGCTGTAACTCAGAGTTTATACTCTTTGACAAGACAACCTTTTTGGTCATATTTTTATATGGCTTTGTCGCTAGCCATTCATACCTTGTGATATGATTCTTATATATTACTCTAGGTACATTGTATTACAATTTAATATTTCAGTGACATAACAGTTACCCAAAGTTCTTTGGGGTAGAAGTAGTGCCATATTAAGCTTTCAGGGGGCCCAAGGTACTTTAGACAGGGGGCCCCCCACTTGCACTTGTCATTACTGGCCACAAACTGCATGGGAGAATAATATACTGTCAAAACATAGAGTAAAGGCAGTATAAACTTGGTCAATGGGTAACTGCAGGGAAGAGATTTATATATATATATATATATATATATATATTGATATATATACAAAAGGGGAGTGCGCTAAAGTGAGTACCACTTAGCCAATACACAATTAGTCCAAATAGTTGGAATTCTTATCAGAATTTCTACAGAACAGTTCTTTCATCTGTTTTTGAAATTCCTGATACTAAGACTGTTGGACTTTTTGCGCTGGGTATTTTTTCTCCCATATATATATATATATAGATGCAGAGAGTAGTGGCACACACTCGGATTTGCACAATTACAGTCAGGCTACAGCAGTAGAATCCAACGTGTCGGAGTTTAATCCGTTTTCAAGGAGAGAACTCCATGAAAACGGATTAAACTCCGAAACGTTGGATTCTACTGCTGTAGCCTGACTGTATTTGTGCAAATCCGAGTGTGTGCCACTACTCTCTGCATCTATCTCTACCCCCGAGTGTGCACCCCGGTCATTATACACTGTCACATGGAGTGCCATTCAATGTGTATGTATATATATATATATATATATATATATATATATATACACACACACACACACACACACATACCACATGAAAAGCCTGTGTTTGTCCCTCTGCACCTTACTCTGTAGGACTGTAGGCGACCTCACTGTCCCAGTGCTGCCTCTGGTTAAAACCCTCCCATGACTAGGCTGCGGCTGCTGCTGTCCTTCATGGTCCTGAGAAGCATGTAATGAGCTCTACCAATCAGAGCTCAGCACAAACTTCTCAGCTTCTGCCCTCTTGTCCTAAGTGGGGCTTTGTCAACTCCCAGTAATGCACTGCACACTTGTGCAGTCAGTGTGCCTTGGCACCCCATGCTCAGCACCATTAGTCATTGTCACATTGGCAGATAGGTGAAGGTGCAGCACTACCCCACTCCCATGCACAAAACCTTTAGCTAAAAACAAAATAAAAAAAATCATGCCAAACACAGGGGGCACCTAGCTAGAGGGGAGCCCAGGGGTACTGACCCCTTTTGCCTCTGCTTTTATCCAACCCTGGGTATTAAGCCGTAAAAGTGAAGAGAGACAGTGGCAACCAATCTGCTATAAAATAACATTAAACAAGTGCATTATGTAAATGTATGTGTTGCGGCTCATTGGTTGCTATGGAAAACTCCTCCACTTGTTCAATTCTGTACTTTTTTTACTGCTTCATATATCTTCCCCTTTGATTCTTACAATCACCCCTCCCTACACCTTCAGACTCAATTAAACAAAAAAATTGATAATAAGAATTAACGAAAGATACATTTAAAAATTAAACACAAGTTAACTCAATATAAACTAGGGAAGTGCAGGTTCGGATTTACCCGGATCTCAAACAGGATCTTTTTGGCTGTCACATGGTTTGGCTCCAAAAAATGTGACAGCTGGATAGCCAATAAGATCCCATTTTGAGATCCAGGTAAAGCCGGATCTGCACATCCCTAATATAAACTATTAAAACTTAAACACATTAAGTAGTGTTGTCCTGTTACTAGGGGCAGCAGTGGGTGAGAGATGGACAGGTCAATGCCTATCATTTGATCAGTATGCTCCTCATAGAATATCTTGGCTGCAGGCGGCTCTAAGATAAGATAAATTAGCTGATTGTAATGTTCCTTCACGTTTCATTTCAGAACATGTGTGATCAGGAAATAAAAAATAGTTATGTATGAATATCATTTTAAACCATACACTTTCTGAATGAGTATTGGTGTTAATGGTGTTGATCATTATTTGCATGTTTCCTTGTAAACTATGTAAAAATGTGATGCCTTATAGAAATATGTTATTCTAAAATATTCCGGAACATTATTAATTATACATGTGATGAAATTAATAGTATTCATTATTCCTTCACTGTCTTGCTTAATTAGTGAAATTGATGTTAGTGATTTTTTTTAACATTATACTAGTCTAAAATCATAAGCATAAACTGTTTAACATTTAACAACATCACCAGGTAATGGAAATTATGAAGTTATAGATAATTCTTAAGAGTAACAAACTCCACTGTGATTTGTGAGTTTCCTTCCCTGGGATCTATACTGCTACTGATAACAGCCATCTGATCACGCCATTTCAGAACTGTGTTAAGGTTACACACAGTAATGGAGAATTGAATCTGCTCAGGTCATTCATTTGACCAGTATGTTAGATGTACAGTGAATGTGGCACTTGATTGAGTGGTTACAGCACCTGTACAATCGGGATGCAGTTACAATCCCGGCGGTCGGGATCCCGGCGTTCAGAATCCCGACGCCGGAATCCCAACCGCCAAAATGCCGACACTTTCTCCCTCCGTGGGTGTCCACGACACCCCTGGAGGGAGAATAAATTAGTGTGCCGAGCGTAGCGAGGCACCGGGCCCGCTGCGTGGCGAGCGCAGCGAGCCCGCAAGGGGGGGCGATCCACGTCTCCCCCTTGTCGGCATTTCGGCTGTCGGGATTCCGGCGTCGGGATTCTGAACGCCGGGATCCTGACCGCCGGGATTCAATACTGAATCCGTACAATCAGGTACCCTGTTTGCTTCACACCTGCTGCCTCATTAGAAGTCATTCCCTCCCCCCATCTCTGTACAGTTTTTAAAGCTAAATAACTGTAAGTTCTCGGTGCTTTTATCAATTCATGAGAATCAGTGGGAGGAAATAACAATAACATATCTTATTTTTTTACAAACCAGGCTACTGATACTCATTTAATCCAGTTCACATGTGTAACTTCATTTAATTAATGTTTTATATTGCAAATTATTGCATATATCATTGTCCTTATTATTGTAGCATGTGACATTGTTAGTATATAGCTGTGATCTATAGTCACTTTTTAGCATTACTATTGGAACATATTATGAAAGTCATTCATTGCATGTGTCCTTTCTTGCATACTTTTAAATGTGTTTTTTCTAATGTTTTGATACTACCTTCTGATCCATGTTTTGTCTGTTAAGAGTCATTTCAATTTTTCTTTCTGTCTTTTGGCTTTCAATATTTCTTACTCTTCTTAGTTTGGGTCATAGCTATTGCTGTATCTTTTCCTTTTACATTGTTCCAGTCCCCTGTTGTTGCACTTTCAGATCATTCAAGTTCCTTGTCACTCCTCTTGACAAAAGGATCATTCCAGTCCCCTGTCATTCCACTTTGAGATTGTTCCAGTGCCTACAACGGTGAGCTTATTATGCTTTAATGTGATTATGGGGTAGGAGGGAATTATTGGTAGTAGCAAATGAATAGGGGCTTTACAATATATAATATTGCATGCACAAAAAATACAAATTTGTTTGAGCATTAAAAGATCCCAACTGCTTCTACAGTACAGCACACAAAAAAATATTTTAAATGTTATGTACTCAATGTTTTAGATCATTGTAGTAGAACCGTGAGTGGTGCTAAATTGGAATTTGATCCCAGTTGTATATGGTATATGCATGACTTTTAGAATAAAAAATAGATGTTCAATAACTTTTTTTATCCAGGATTATTTGAAATTGTTAAAATAACAAAGAAATGGGACTGATTTAGGAGCAGGGAGGAATAAAATCACATACAGTATTATAAGTTTCGATGGAGACAGATGGAATAATCAGTAATTAAGAGGGCAAAGGCAGCTGCAGCGCCAACTGCATAGTGCAGGGGGGGCCACTAAGCATATATAAAAATACATGTGAAGTTTTATGAAATATATGTACTGCCAGTGTCTGTGGTGAACCGGGGACTCAGCATTAGGATTCATTCTTATAACTCTGTATCCAGCTTTTGGGCAGTTTAGCCATTATCTTTAAACCACATTGGTTAAGCTTTTGAAATTATGGCCAATTTCAATTTTAGCAACTAATTTGGTGAAAACTTGTAGTTGCCTGCAACCTGAAGGCTGCTACATTGACCCCCTTTTTAGGTATTTAGGGAAAAATGCCTTTATTGGGTTTAGATACAGAAAATGCACAATTCGCATGTAGGCAAGATCATAGATAACAAGCATCTTAAAACATTAGATGCCTGAGACAGTAGGATATACTTAGAATTTACACTACAAAAAAGAAAAAACATATATATATATATATATATATATATATATATATATATATATATATATATATATATATATATACAGTTCAAACGTACCGGCACTCCTCGAATCAATCACCAATGCTTATGCTCAGGTGCCTTCTTAGTACATAAAGTTCAATATAGCAGCTGAAGAATGAAGCGGCACTCACGAGACTTTTCTTTAGGTGAATAAACACAACAGCTTTATTCCGACATGTTTCGAGATGTCCTCTCGTCGTCAGGGAACAAACATACTGAATACACAAGTGGTTTATAAAAGACATAAGACACACCTTCACCAATTAACAAAGCACCTGGGCGTTAACCCTATCACGTCAGCACACCTGAATAACACAGGCAAGCAGGCGCTTCCAAGGGTAACTGCATAAAAGTGCATGACGATGTACTTAGTACAATTCATTAGTGCAAAAACATTATTTTTGTATACAAAGTAAAAAATTTAAAAAATACAAGCAATTCATAAAGCACATAAATTTTATATGAAAAGTTTTTTAAGAAGTTTTCTTTAAAAAGGTATACACCTGCAGGATAGGGGACCAACACATAGAAATCAACCATCGATGTTTTCGTCAATAAATCAATAGCGCAGTATGTAAATTTAAATTAATGATGTCACTACATTAGGAACTTCAGACGTTTATCCAACCCATGACTGTTCATATATATATATATTGCAAAAGAAGAAATGAAAAGCGCACCAAATGACTATAATAAAAGTAACAAAGTTTACTCAGTAACATATGCTCACATACATTGAGAAAAGGAACATTCAGCTTGCCAGCAAGATGGTATGCATCATATAACCACGGGTCACATGACAGGGCACATCGGAAAGGACACCGCTACAAACGGCGTTCAGGCCGGGCTGTTCTTAGTTGTCGCACCGGGGGTAGGATGCTCTATGCTGGATTGGATGGACAAGTACGTCAATACACCATGAATGTAAGCCACGTCCGATGCATTTTGTTATCGACTTCATCATCAGAAGTTGATGACGAAAGGGGCATGGCCTAGCATCGTCACTGAGAACGAAGGAGTTTGGATGTGAGTTTAACCGGCTCCAACGTTTATTTCTCACACTGTCTACCTGCGGTCTGTGTACCGCCGACTGTGGTACGTGACCCATTCCTCTATCTGTTTTTATGTGCAACTATTAAAGAAAAGTTTTGCAAAGATATTGCACTATGAAGCGCCTGTTTTCAATTTTGTGTGTATATATATATATATTACTCCCCTATAGTGCTGCACTCTCCAGACTTTATAATGATCTTCAAAAAAATCAAGCAGACACTGTGGTCTAGCAATGTTTCAGGGTGATTTATTCCCATCTTTAGGCTTACAAACGTGATGTTTGTAATCTTGAAGACGGGAATAAAAAATCCCAAAGCATTGGCAACTTTAGACTGTTTAGATGGTAATACTGTTGAAAGTATAATAGATTTACAGTAGGATGCCATGCCAAACATATATTATTTAATTTTTAGCCTGGATAACTAACGGAGAAGAACCATACATGTATCTTGTCCAGGTTTGGTACATTGGTGTATTTGCAACTGGGTTTAAAGTCTCTTTAACACAACATTATTTGTTGTTCCTATTGGAATACATTTAAAGGATCAGTACTTGCACCAGTCATATGTAATATTTTTATTGATAACATTACTGCCTTGAAGAAAAAGAACAATTACTTGCACAAATAGGTATACGCATTAATACAAATGCAGTCCATTAGAAATACTGACAAAGAAAAAATATAAATGGTGCTCTACACAGGGACACTGCAAAACTCAAAAATATACAAGACAAAACAGGTAAGAGTTTTGTGCGCATATTGGCTGTAACCTGTCACCTAACACAAATCACAGTTAACAAAAATTTATAAAAATGTATCAATAAATGTAAATATTTCCATCATTAACACACATTTATACCTACAGTACACAATATTAAATGCAATTAAGGTGTCAGAAAAATATACAGATAAAAGGAAAGCATCATTCACAGTCAATACAGCCTTACAGTCTTAAGAAAACTAAAGTATTTTTTGTACGCAAAGTCCTTTAATACCATTCAGTGTTTGATAAATCTGAGATTAAATATGGGTTAAAGCTGTATAATTCGTGTTACCCATATAAGGTTCTCCAAATAGAGATATATCTGAGTTGAGAAACAGCGGTAATTATATTATAGTCAGCTGGGGGATGGTATCAATTTATTTACAGCAATCTGAAATGTAAATAATTGAGAGCATCCCATCCTTGTATCTTTAATTTAGGCCGATATCTTGGCTTCCTGGGCAATTCTATATGGGGTAATACTTATTTGGTTGGGTCTGTCTTTCATATGGGTTTACTGCTTTGTTTTCAATTTGGATAATTTTGTAGTTTCCATTCTTGTTTTCTAATCAGTCTTCAATTAGTTCTGCCATCCTAAATGAGGCTGTATTGGTATTTACTTTATACATTATTTTCATAGACTTATCATTCTGGTACCTTGATAAGTTATGATTGAATTGACTATTGTGTCTGTTATGTTATTGAATGCATTTTCTCAACATGATTACCTTTTTTCTTGGTATCGAAGGAAATGATTTTGCAGTTGAAACATTGATATGTAACATGGTAGACGTAGGTGAAAAAAATATTTACTACTGAGGAGGAAAGAGACCTAGGAGTAAATATATGATGTAACCTATAGCTGGGCAAAAAAACAAAGAGGATTTAGTTGCAAAAAAGGTAAAGGGATTTTGTTTTACATTATAGACACAAGAGGCCTAGCAACTTTTGGTCTGGGGCAAAACAAAGAAACAGGACAGTTTTTTTTACTAAGGCAACAGTTTAGGCAACAGAAGCAGTAACCTATCTCTTTGATCTACTGGCTATTGTTGTAGATGCATACTTGGGTGTACAGATGGAGCCGGGCTCCCTCTTCCTGGCGAATTGCCAGAACGTCACCGCTGGCGATCCCCCAGCAGCCCGGCGTCCATCTGACTGAATCGCGCATGCGTCTCACGCGCACGCGCGTCTCAGTTTCCGGGCGACGGGAACCCGGTCCGTCTCCGCTTCAGGGAGACGGACAGGGTTAGGAGGGGTGCGGGGAGGCGGTGGGGACCCCGGGTGACCACCGACAAGCCAGCGGGGACCCAGGGGAACCGTGCGAAAGGGGACGCGCGCGCATCTCATGCGCGCATGTCGCCTTTCGCAGATACAGATGGCGGGTGGCGGGGGATGGCGGCTGGCGTTGCCATCGCCATCCCCTGCAAAGAAGAGACCCACTCCATCTGTAGGTATGAAGTGGGTGTATCTTAACTATATAGATCATATGAGACACTAATATTTAACTAAAGATTAATATGCTTATTCTTCAAAGCAGCGCAAATCTGTCACCCTGCACATTTGTCAGCCATATTTAATTTATTTATTTATTCATATTCTGTATGTATTGCAGAAAGGCAAACCATGTACACCTCATTATCCTGCTGTTGACTTCTTTGCTTATATCATGATTATATAAACCCCGAAGAGAATAATTTCTCATTATTAGACACAAAGTTCTCATTAACCTGCCAGGGATCAATAATTGTAGGTGTAGGTGTTTCATGTATCAGTCAGTGAAAAGAGTGGAGAAGTGGACCACAACAACCAATTGTCAGGATAGGTCAAAGCTGATTGGTTGCTATGGGAAATGTTTACAGATGTTCACTTTTCCACTCTTTTCACTATTTAATTCATCAACCCTTATATCATTACCTAGTTAAAGTTTGTTATCAGAACTCACTTGTGAATGGGTGAGCAAGGGACCAGGCTAGGCTCTTGAAATAACCCTTTTGTGTAGGCTGTGTCCTTTGTATATGTTCTCCTTGTGCAGCTCAGTCAGGTCTTTCCTGCCACTCTCTCTGTACTGAGGCAACATCTTACAATCTGTTTCCTATACACATTACAACCACACTTTCTTATTGGATGCCTCTTTTCGTATTGCATCTGTCTCTTCACTGCTCTGTTTGAAAATTTAAACAGATGTTTTATTTGCAAGTAGTAGGGGGCCTGTGGAAATAGCTGATGGTTATGATGTCTCAAGCAGTAGTAAACTGCTTGTGACTAGCTGTTTGCAAATGTTTTGCAGAAGGTGATTGTAATTTCTTTTTTTGATGTAGTATATATTATACTTTTGTGTGTTTGATGGTTTATTTTTTTGTACATGGGGCAGGGAGTTGTTTCTGTTTTAATTTTCTTGATAGCTAATAGCAGATGTATTTGCTGTAAAAAAAATAATAAGCACAAGTATGATGTAAGTTTATATGATTTATGCTAAAGTAGGCGGATACGCTATGCACACATCATAAAATGCTATAGTTGTCAGGTTTCTTATGGTTTCAATGGAGACCTTTTCTATTAACTTAATTGTGCATGCAGTTTGGAGTGCAAACAAATCTGAAGCAACCAAAATTTCTCCAGAATTACATAAATTAGAATTTTGAGAAATAATGTAACAATAGAGACTAATATGTAAAGGGAGTTTAAACTTACTTGGAAACTTAAACTTACTTGGGAAAGTAAAATATCAAATATAGTTTGAGAATTTTAGGATAGTAATAAATATAGACCTGTCAGATGAGCCACGTGTTTTATCTGGTGTATTATTCTGTATTTCTTTTTTTTAAATAAAAATAACTCTTCCATATGTTTGCTTTTATATTTGTAATTATTTTTCCTAAAGATAAATATGAGGGCTGTGCAATAAGTTTATGGATGCAGATAAAGTATTATATTTACAAAAAGGAGGAGTTTGTGCATAGTTGCATTCACTCAAACACTTGAAGAAGCCTCTGGGGCAGTTGAAGCAGCTACAGTATGTCTTCTGCATGATTTATGAAGGTCTCCAATGCGGCTTCTGGTGATTTAAAATGAACCTTTCACTTAATTTGTGGGAATGCAAAGAAGTCACAGCCTAGTCTGTACTGCATGGTGGATGACCAAGCTCCTGTTGGACAATCCAAGAGATTGTTGTCAGGTCCATTGTCATAATAGAGGCACCATAAGTATAAGTTCTTGGATGACACCATAAAATGGCTTCTAGCACTTGCAGTGGGCATTGGTTAGCATTTTAGTCCCCAGTGATGATGTGCTACTGCAGGAGTTGTACACTAGCTACAAGACCAGTCTTTATTTCAAAAACAGTCAATGTCTGCTTGAGGCACACTGCATTCATGTCAGAACTGTTGTGGTGAACCTCCAAATGTGGTCCATTTGGCCGACTGTGGGAGTTGAAATTGTTGATGGGTCTTGGGGTCGAAACTTTAAATCCAGGATTCATCGCTACTGCTAAGCTCCCAGACAGAAATTAAGTGACTTCTATCAATCCTAACCAACATTTTGCGGCATAAAGTCAACCGAGCCTCCTTCTGGCCTTGAGTCAGTTAATGGGGCACACCGCATGAATAAACCTTTTTCAGAACAAGCTTTTGGTCAATTAGATGCCTATCTTCATTTCTAATTGAGCTATGTTTACCACCTCAACTGTGGCTTCTACATTGCAGAAACATTGTCTTCTGTGAAGGTGAACACTGTCTCAATCTGAATTTCTGCGACCACTCAACTCAGTGGTTAGGAAGGTGCTTCTGCCCCAAAAGCCCCTTACAGACAGTTAAAACTATCCCACTACCACAGACCACTCTTGTAGTCAGGAAACATCATGGCTCTCCAGTGGCATCTGTTAAGTTTCAGAACATGTTTGTGAAGGAAGTGAACATACTGACTTTGCCCTTCTACTCCATTGGTTATTTGTGTGCTCCCTGAGCTCACCTTAGGACACCGGCGTTACGGATTGACAGGTGCACCGCCTCAGTCAAATGCCTCAGCACTGTGCTGTGCTGCTTATATACAGATTTGTGCCTTGACATTTCACAAGAGCCCATAGACTGTAAGCTCAACTGGGGCATGGACTAATGTGAATTATGGATATAATCTCTTTTAAAATTCAGTCCCTTCTTAATAAATGTTACCAAATTAGTTTTAACAATGTTTGTGTAAATATACTTCTTGAGGTTGCCTCCAGCTTTGAAAATAGTAAATTCTTGGCTTTTGTGGGGGGTTTTTTCTAAAAAAAATTGTTATGTTACAGTATTTAAGACAAAAGTAACACCAACAACATAGGGCCTGATTCAGACCTGTTCGATGGGCTGTGTATGTTCGCAACCCTAGCGAACATGTAAATGCCGCCCACGCCCTACCAAATGCCTATCCCTACCGCAGCACGAATCCTCTAATTTGCATGCGAGCGGATCATGTGATGTCAGCCACCTGCCCCCAGCAGGTATAAACTCGCCTGTGTTCCCAGGGGAAGCCCAGCGTTTTCAAGGGGATGCCCATAAAACACTGGGCTTTCCCCTGCTGCCGGCCCCTGTCTGCCCCCTACAAACTTTGAAACAAAAGACTCTGTAGAATGCAATTCACTAATAAAATGATCTTTTTACCAATGCAGATGTTAAGAAATATATAATCGCCCCTGAATTGTAATGTGCACAAGCGGCAGGTGTACATGACAGGAACATAAATGATAATTTCCTTGCAGTCGAGCATTTTTTTAAAGGCTTGACTCTTATATATTGTGCTGCGATAACTTATGCTGGGTACAAACTAAACGATGTATGCACCCAGCACAACGGCACAATGCATTGCGCCATCTGCACATACAGATGGAGCGCCCTTCATTCTTGCAGAGGCTGGCGGTCAGATCGCCAGCCACCAGCGCCAGACCCTGCCAGGGGATGCTCGTGCACGAGATGTGTATGCGTCCCCTTACTACAGTGCTCTCCTCCGCTTCGCAGCCAGTCCCCACGGCCCAATCCCACCTCCCTGCTCCACCCTAACCCTGCCCATCTCCCTGAAGCAGAAATGGGCAGGGTTTGCATCCCCCGCTGCCCGGAAACTGGGACACGCGTCACAGTCAGATGGAGTGCCATCTCGCTAGCTGGGTCAATCTGGCGAGCCCCGGCGCTGGCTGAGAGGCGCTCCATCTGTACTGTGTGGTGCAGTAGACAATGAAATGATCTATCATTCAATGCTTGGCGTTGTTCAATGTATCATCCCATGGTGCAGCACAGCAGAAGGGATGATGTGATGAACGACTGCCAGGTATAAAGAATTGGGTGTACATTGGGTCATAAGATGAATTGCTTAGTATGTTCCCAAAATGATGTCTCAATTCTGTTCTATAGTGACTATTGACCTGAGGCAGCTGCAGTCACTGGGCAGCAGCGCCGACTAAGGAGCAAGGGGGATCACAGAGCAAATAAATGCATGCATGTTATCATATGTGCTGGATCGATCTCATTGGGTGTCTCAAGGAATCATTTTAAACCAGTACATTCAAGCCTCATTTTAGGTGTGTGTGTGTGTGTGGGGGGGGGGGGGGCTTAACACTGTAACCGCTTATGTTGGTTGCAGGGATGCCCTGGCGCTCCCCTGGGGATCGAACCAGCACATATATTACATACATAATAAGATGCATTTATATATGTGGTCTGTGATCCCGCCTGCACTCCTTGGTCGGCGCTGCAGCTGTTTCTGCTATTGACATTCATCAGCCTCCTATGGGATGTATAAATACCCATGCCATCATATCATATTTTACTTAAGATGTTTCCTTATAGTGATCTACAACTAGTTTATAGAAAACAAAAACTATAAATGAAGACTTTGTATAGTTTATGTGCACACATTTATTTTCGGAACATCTCTCTGTAAATAAAGCCTAACTGATCAGTAACAAATGTCAGCCATACATGCCTTCATTTAGTGCCGTATGTCTGCAGTTATAACTACTTTAGAAATTGTTACAAAAAACACTAGCCTTATTCTGCATTTATTTAAGATTTTCACATAACGCTATATGTTGCAATTATTGGAAATCTAAACTTTGTGAAATGTTTTCATATTGTAGCCAGATATTTATGAGGTGTAATTTTATACTGCATAATGTAGGACTTCAATCCCAGGATTTGAGTAAATACCTTTGCATCTGACATCATGGGAACAACATTTCCTGGATATCCATGTTATGGCTATATTCTTTATTTTTCTAAATCTAGTAGTAAATCTGACAAACTTTTCATTTTAGTGAGTTTTCTGATGTTTTCTTTTTTCTGCCTGAGGCTAGGTCAGAATTGTCTGAATCCATTTACCCTGTGATCCCTAACAGCTGTCAGATTGAAATAATATTTTAAAAAGTTTACATTGTTTGATTTAAAACCCAGTCATACAGGAAAAAGGCATGTGCCTAGGATTATAGAAGTGTGACTACATACATTATCATCATGCATATTCTTAAAAGCTCCTTTGTTTTATATTCTCTTTCCTCTGTAACTGAGGAATTCTTATTGCAAGATCATATATTGTCTTACAGGGTTATTTAATAATGTAGTATATATAGATATTGACTGCTAACCTGCATATTACACCTCTGGACATAATATACACAGACCATGCAAAACAATATAAATCTGTTTAGAATTAATCTCCTCGTTCCTTAAAGTAAAATAACATTTGCAAGAGATCTACAGCTTTTTTTTTACCATTTTCCTCAGAACAATGATCCTTTCTCAGAAATAGCGTTGTCCTTACACTTCCTTCAGTATACATTTTTTTTTACTGATGTTACTGTTAGAATCATAGAACTCATAGATACCCCATGGTTAGACTATATGCATACAATTTTGTGCACTATTGTATTTTAGTTTTTTGTATGTGCGTTTTATAGAGGTAGAAAAACATTACTTATTTAATAAATACTCTTTTAATTGTTGCTGGCAATGTCTTTAATGTTCCAGAAATTGTAAGTGTTATTTATAAAGAGTCAGCATATTTCACTGGGCTTTATAAACTATAAAGAGGTATATTCAGTGGATGCCAGATCCATTCTGAAATTCTTTTGACGGAAAGGATCCGTCATCCATTATTCAATGCAGTTGCCAAATCCAGGTGTCGGATTTGGCCGCTAAATTATGCTCACCCGGCTGACGTGGGGACCAGGTGAGCGCAGTGGCAGGAGGCAGCAGGAGCCGGGATGGGGACAGGTGAGCTGCACTCACCCGGCCTGGCAATGAGACAGGAGAGTGTGGCGGCTGGGTAAGGGAGGTGGTGGGAGGGTAAAGGAGGCAGCGGACAGGAGGATGATGCCCTGTAAGCTGCTGCTGCTCACCCGGCGCCGTCCTCCCTGACTCAATTTGACATCTTTTCATGTTGGATTGAGATTGCCAGAAACATGGCCCGAAACATGTTTCCGTCAAAAGTAGGTTGATTAGCATCTATTCCGTCAATCCACCTGGTTTTCGACAGGTTGGACCTGCTAAAAAATAACAGCTAGGATTGAATAGACCGGAACCCTTTCCGACCTATTCATGTCGAAAACTGCCGTTTTTTCAGCAAGACGGCAATTTCAACATCAATTGAATATAGTCCTTTACATCAGTCTATGCCTCAATGAAGCTTATAATCTACTGTAAATTCAACTCCTAAATGGACCGTACAGAGGCAAATTCACTGAGAAATAATTTACCCTACCAGTATGCTTTGCGTCACTTGCTCCATGAATAACTTTTTTTTTATTTACTCTTAACCAGGAATGCGCCATTGTTTTTCCAAGGATTGATATGGATTTCTTCTGGTACCATAACCAAATAAATAACGTATGGGTATTATGCAAAGAGTTTGAGAAAACACATTGTGATCTCTTTCAAAATAAATATTAATAATACACAAAATATGTGCACCTTTTGGGCCATAATAAATCATATATGTTAACGTTATTAGTTTTTTAAGTTATAGATTTACCATTTTTTACCCACCATTTTGTGGGTATGCCCATGAAGTTAATTTTCCTTTTAAAAAATTGTGATTAATGCTTTTCACTATGATTGGGCAGAAGAAGGAAGAGGCATTCGCTGACAAATAAAGTGGCCTATATCATCAATTTAGGTGACACCTTCTAATTTACTGGATGCTTCCACCTTTTTTAAACTTTAGCAGTTAGATTACTGCAAAAACAATAATACATTTTACAGCTGTGTTAAAATAGGTACTGATTACATATCTAGTATGAAATATGATTCAAACCATGTTCCAAGGTGAATTTAGAAACATTTCAGTAAACCCATTTTAGATATTTAGTAGCTACTATGTGTTAAATTAAATTAAAAATTACTTTCAAAAGAATAAAAACTGTTTATACCAACAGGAATGAAACCTCAAACAAGATAAGAAAAAAGCTTGTTCCCTTTCATAATGGCAATATGTTAAGTGTATATAGGTATTGGAAACCTAACTAGGGATATTAGTAGTAATCCAGTATATACTCTTTTTCAACACTTTGCAAGAAAAATCATTTGATGGTTTTACCCACCAATGACTAATTGTTCCTCTGTTCCCAGAACAAAGTAAACCAGGACTTTTAAGCTATCCAGTCTGCTTCAATTTGGAGGTGGGTGCTGACATCATGTGACATCATCTGCCCGCCCCGAGCAGGCAGGGGCAACCTTGTGTTCACTGGGATCCGCACCCACCATTTTTGTGGGTTCTCCCATGGAACGCTAGGCAGACCCCAGCGAATGCCTCCTGCCTACCACTCAGGCAGTGGAGGCACTAACAGCCAGTGCCTGCACATGCGCATTGTTGACAATGCGCATGTGCAGAGCAAAAACATTGGGTCTGAATTTGAATCAGCCCCATAAAGGTATAGATAGAACTACTAGATGAGATCATTGCAAATTCGTCAGAACTATGCAATTTTCCTTCTACACAGAGCACCAGGTGAGCCATGTTGGGCTCTCTACATTGGTTACGATGGGTCAATAAGCACTAAATATAAGAACTACAAAGTTAATCTGAACACTGAACAGTATATTCACTGCATAAATAATTCAGTGGGGTGCCCTACAGAGAATAGTTTTTTTTTTTTTTTTTGCTTTAAAAGAAAATCTTTACAATTAA
This sequence comes from Crinia signifera, assembly GCF_055691185.1. Classification (NCBI taxonomy): domain Eukaryota; kingdom Metazoa; phylum Chordata; class Amphibia; order Anura; family Myobatrachidae; genus Crinia; species Crinia signifera. The sequence continues at coordinate 150,737,850 of NC_139220.1, forward strand.
CATTCCTGTATAAAAATATATTTATAAAATAAACTCCTGGTAAAAATGATTTCATCATGTTTGAATTTAAATAAAGTTGGGATGAACCCGTTTATATCAGTGTCACTTCTGTTACCATACTTATTACACACCAACTCTTGATGAAAACACTCATGAAAATCAACCAATAACAAAACTGCAACATTATCCTCAACCAAATATATAGCAGTACAGGCCACGTACAAAGAAAAACTGATTATGCCCCAAGAGGTACAGTAAAATAGTAGAGATGATAAAAATAAAAGTAAAGGTAATGGTTAGGACACTATATAATTAAATCAAATGCTGATACAAGTTATACCATCACCCTGGTGCATATTGTAAGCCTACCGCTGAGTCTGACTCACCAAATACAAAATATTTACACTAGCTCTCTTTAGGGTTTAAACTTCTCAATCCCTGCTTGGGTGAGTGTGTTTTAGGTCTGATGTGCACTCACACGTAGTGCAAGCCACTGCTAGTGTCTGGTCAGTGCAATAACATTTGGAAGAGCTGAACACAGGCCTTTGGAGGAGGTATTAGCGCAGTAAGAAAGAAAAAAGGAGAGATGAGAGCACACAAAATGAGGGCATACAAGAAACAAATTCACAGACATGAGCAGGAGAGCAAGTGATAGCAAAAGAACAAGACATAGGAATATAGAGAAAATAGAGAGAAACCGAAAACCAGGAGAGAAAAAATAAAGAAAAAAATGGGAGAAAGAGGAGGAAGAGTCAGAGCCAGATGTATCAAGCTTCAAAAAGTGGAGAGTGATAAAGAGCCAGCCAATCACCTCTGACCTGTCATTTTTCAAACCCATGCCTGTAAAATGGCAGGTAGGAGCTGGTTGGCTGGCTGTCCTTTACTATCCATTTTATCACTTTTGAAGCTTGATAAGTTCTTAGTAAGAAAGAGAAATATACAAAGGATTGAGGATAGAGAATGAATAAGAGGGGGGGGGAGACAAAAAGCAAGTAGGGGAGCAAGTACACAGAGAAAGTATAGCCAGAAACACATCAGGTTAATCTGCATCCCACCCAATCCGAGGAGCTAGGTACAATATATTGCACGGCCTTATGCACTGCACCATACGGTGTACAGGTGAGTAATATATTGTTACCAGCCACATTCACCTGCATTCTACCATCAGCATGGTTGGCTTATCTGAGGTGCTGTAAATCAGACAACCGCACTATCGATGGCTGGGAGCGCCCGTTTTAGTAGTACGCACTGAGCGATGTGGTCGATATATTGCTCTGCTTCCTGCTGGAACAAAATATCATCCAGTATGTTTACTTAGGCTAAGAAAGAGAGGGAGTGAAAAAAACTACCTTAAGCAGTACCAGAGACAACAGTTAGTTACTAATATTACATGCATTTCCCTAATGAACACTTTAGTAATGACATCAAAATGAACCCAGTTATAAATGATAATATCAGAACTCCCAGCTATACTAATATTATTCACAGCAGTTTAACGACACTTATTTAGTACGTATTTGTATGTTGTTATTAAAATTATTATGCGAATATATACTGCATAACAGCTTTCATGAAAACGCTCCTATAACAGCATTTCATGAAGACAATGGTTCATATGAAAGTGATTACCATGTTTTAGCAATTCATGTTTCTTTTTTAGCTCTGTTTTATAAGCTGTCATGCTAACAATATTTATTCTGCTTGCCTACTTCAGGGGTGGATATGTCTGTATTCTAAGGGGAGGGTTGCAAGATAGATTTTTATATCCACAAATGTATTTTATGCATATGTGTGAAATAGACATGTACATCTAAGTCAGTGTTTTGACATTTTGCTCTAGATAAAGATGCTGATTTTCTGTATTATTCAGTAGCTCAGGCTGCCACAGTTTTGTTAGACATGAAACCCCAATTGTTAACATTGTGAAATATATAAATATTTATTAACTGCATTGGTGCAGTTAAGATCTCTTTAATTTGGATGACACTAAGAAGTCTCGCACATGCACAGCTAGAATAAAGCATACAAGTGTGTTTTTTTGGAGAGTACTTTGCAAATCAAGCTATTTTAAAAATGTTTTGCCTTGATAAAGCTATTTGCATGCAACAGTTTAATTGACATTTTTTTCTCATACATATATTTGTTTTTATTTTGAAAAAGATTAGCAATATATTGAAATATAGGAGGAACATTTCATGAAGCATTCATATATGGTGTGGTGATGTGATGTAACAATGCATCCCATCTGCCCAATGCACTCTGCAGTCTGCTGGACCACAACACAATGGGGTCAATTTACTAAAGCTTCTAAAAATTAAGAGGTGATGTTGCCCATAGCAACTGATCAGGTTCTGTCTATCATTTTCTAGGATGCAATAGAGAAATGAGAGTCAGTTGCAATGGGAAACATACCTCTTTTCATTTTTACCCCAATGTATCATTACCTGCTGCATGTAACAACACAGTGTCAGCCATGGAATCATCTCATTAGACATACATCTGCAGTGAGAGGCTCCACTGAATGATTACTTTGACAACAGATCGTACAAACTTGGGTCATTTGTCCAACATATTGTATTACTTGCAGCATATAATTAAAATGTAATAAACCTCAGGGGCAAGATGTACAGTAATAGGGTGCAATTTTTTTAAGCGTCTAAATAATTGCACGTCACATTTGCGCCCACTGTGGCTGGTCAGTCCTGGATGGGGTCCATGGGGGAGTCAGAACACCCTAATTAAAGTGGGGTCCCCTGTCCAGGATTGAAGCCTGGGGCTGTCCCCAGCGTCCCAGAGTTAGATGAAAAAAATCATTGCATTTTACAGTAGAACTACAAGTCCCAGAAGGCCCCCCACTCATGCTGGGACTTGGCCAAATACAAGTCCCATCATGCTGTGCATAAATGGGCCCCCTTAGACTTGTAGTTCACCTGTAAAAAGAATGTTAAAATAAAGACACACACACTAAAAGTAAAGCTTTATTACATTTATTTTACATAAATATACATTACCCTTCCTCGCTCCCACGCAGGTCCTCCGCCACACCATGACCCGCATTGACAGTGGGATGAGTCAGGTCCCCTTGCACTGACAGCGGAGAATTTCGCTGTCCGCCGTGCTTGTGAAGCCGCTTAGTCCTGATTGGCTGTATGCATCTCCATGTGACTTGACTGGCCAGCCTCTGGCAGGCAAAGCATGATACCCAAAAGCAGCCCCATTTTCAGCTCAAACGGGGCTGTGGCTGGGGAAAACACACATGCTTTACTGAACCAGTGTGTTTTTGTGCAAACTGGGTCTTTTATCGACCCAATAGGATAGTCTGATTAAAAAAAAAAAAAAAAACATCAGAAAAAAGATTGAAAGACGTCAGTTTTTTGCTCCTGGTGTTTTAATGGTGTTAATAGGATGTCCCCTTTAAGTCTTACAAGCTAAATACCAGGTATTTCATATTACCATATCCCTTTCCCAGGAAGTGTCAGATTTCTTACCGTTCCCCTCCTTATCCTGTGCTGACTTTTTGCAGTGAAGTTTTATTCCCCATTACAACTCTTATACCCACAAGGTGATTTTCAGGATTCTAAATGACTCAGTTTGTTTTTATAATAATAACTAGCTTTGCTTGGGTTTGGTTTGTGAAATTAGCATTAATTGAACTTTATCCTGCTTTTGTTTTAAGCTTAACTGCTAGCCATGCCCATGGTGTTACCAGCATACACCTCTCTGTGGTGGGCTCCCGGATATAACCACAGTTTTTTTCTTAATCCCTATGTCCTCTACTGCTTTTATGCCATTTCTTGCATCCTCGTGTAGTGACTGGACCATTTTTTCGGCCCCTGGGACCCCAGCAGTGTCAGGATTTCAGTTCTTAGTGGCTGTGAACCTAATATGTAACCAATGAAAGTCCTCTACCCCCTATATGTTATGCAACTTTGCCATATGTTGTGTCCCTGACCCACTTTGTGTAGTGGTCAGACCCCTTTTTCGGCCCCCAGCGGGTTCGGGATTGGGAGTCTAAGTGGCCATGAACCTAACCTGAACCCAATCAATGTCTTCTACCCCCTCTGTGTTATGCAACTTTGCCATATTTTGGTTCCCTGACCCACTTTGGGTAGTGGCAGACCCCTTTTTGGACCCTCGGGACCCCCACGGGGGTGCTAGGCGTGTCTTACTCCACAGTATTTTTTTTCCAGATGTAAGTGTATCAGGCCAGGCCTTCCAGAGTTATGCTGGAACATACATACACAAATACATCCATATAGATAGATAGATAGATAGATAGATAGATAGATAGATAGATAGATAGATGAAACAGCTCTTAAGATTTAAACATATTTTAAAGCAGCTTGATGACGTAAATTACATTTTTGCTTAAGTCAGATCTTTTAAACTTTACTACTGATAAATAAGTAAAGCTTTTCCCCTAAAGTGTATGCCCAGAGAATATATTTCATACTTACTATTTCATGTGTAGTAGATGATGTAGTAGACTCTAGCACTGCAGACTGCTTGAAATACTGTAGCTCCTTGATGGTGCTCACTTAATGAATACTCCCTGAAGATCTAATTTTCCCATAATGGGGTCATTTAAATCAATTTCAATATATTATAGCATAAAGCATTTTTAGTATCCATCT
>NC_139220.1:150747483-150804983 GCF_055691185.1 Crinia signifera
TGCTTAAACGGGATATTGACACTAACAATACACTTCCCTTTAAAAACTTGCACTGGCCAACTTGTTGAAATGCTGGTTTTAAAAAAAAATCCAAACCCAAAAATTGTTACAATTGTTTATTCTCTATGTTAAATAATAACATAGGTGTTTTCTGAAACCTAAAAACTTTACATGTTGCTTTTTATGTGCTGTGCCAAGTCTTGATGATAATACTTTACCCCAACCAAGGGACCTCATAACCTAATTATGGTTATTGCTTTACAAACAGTTTTTGACAGAAGGTGGCTGCTAGAGCTTAACATATGTATCAGCTCCATATGATGGGGTTGCATCTTGCAAACTAAGCTCATCATTTACTCCTTGCTGGAGTCAGCAAGAAATACTTAAATATATACACAGTCATCTATCACGCCAAATAAAAGGACACAACAGCTTTCAAAGGGGTTTTCCCACTTACCCAAAAGGCTTTCTGAAAGCTTCTACCTCTGCACAGAACAAAATTAGAAACAGCAAATATGGCAGATAACATTAATTGTCAAAATATCATAGTACCTGCTACTTTCATGCTGTTTGTCTTTTGGTCATATCAACAGAAAGTTACATTTCTATTGAACATGTCACATTACCAAGAGAAGGATTGCCCTTGACCGTTATGGAAATAGGGAGAGTGTTAACAGACATTAGGGGCAATTAGTCTTCATATGTGTGTCCACCTTGGTAGAATTAAAATGAATGTGATATTTGCACCAACAAGAACGTGGCCAAAGACGACAATGCGTAAGTATGCATACCTCAGTTACAAAACTTTGAAAGGAAGTCTCAGCCACAGAATGCATTTACCTGTAGAGTTTTGCATGGGTTTTGTATTAATACAATTAAAAATAGCTGCTTGCACATTATACCAGAAAAACCTCCAAAACTGCAGTTGCTTCGAAATTAGATGTTAGGTTTTTTGGGGTTTTCTGAGATGCTTGGTCTGTATTTTGATAATTGTGCATATTATGTAAAAATGTTGGTGGACCCATAAATGACCAGACTTTTTTCTAAGAAAAATGTTGCTTTAATGCATTTCATTAATTTTTACTCTTATATCATCGCTTGCTAGTAATAGCAACCCCGCTTTCCTGCTCTGCTTTGCGTAGCTGTTGTAAGGCTTTGAACTAATGTATGTATTTATTGCTTGAACTTCTGTGCATACCTTATAAAGCATAATGTCTGACAATTTAAATGGCTCATGTATTCTTGCTTCTATCATATGCTGATGGTGGGAATTCATTATGTTTTGTATACAGCCAATTATTACTGTAGCACAAACATCTGTTTATGTATTGGTGGTATATACCTGTTTATTTATCTTTTTTGAGGTAAACTGATTTTTGATACTTTTTCATTACCGTGTACTGTGTGTTCATACCTTGAATTCTCTGACGTTAGAAGTCATGGTTGAATTGTAACAGCTGTTATTTGTTCTGTATTCATGGCTTCACTGCTGAATAAAATAAAAGGACCAAACCTAGGATTTGAAAGCAAACTGTCTACCTCTAACACCAGGGAGTTGTCAGAATTTTATTTTACATAGTTTTGTCTACAAAAACACAATTGCTTACTGCATACTATACACAGTGGGCACAGCCATTTAGTAAACTGATCCAATATTGATGACATTACAGCTTATTAACTCATTAGGATGAGGTGAGAACACTGAGGCACTTTGTGGCCAGTATTTATGAAACACTTTATTGCTTTGAATTTATAGGATGCATTCTGAATATTGTGTCAACTCACAAATTGGCTGCCACTACTGTCTGTAGGGATTGTGCGCACCTGAATGCTAGTGGGCCAATAGGATAAATTCCATATAAAATGGATTCATGGCACAGTTCTTCCGTTTTGAAATCAATTACATTTTCATGTGACTGTTAAAACAATTAGGTAGAATTACTTAGGTGTTTTTCTTTGTTTTTGTTTTTTTTAATATAAAGACATTTGGGAAAGCAATTGTAATAACATTACACCCACATTTCCTTCATTAACTCCAGATATCTAGAATCTCTTGTTGAGGTGAATGGAAGCACATGTAGTACTGCATCTACTGTACCACTGAAAATATATTTAAAATACGTTGACATTGGTCACATTCACTTGAAGCTGTTGCAATTTATTTCACATTAGTAGTATACATACTTATACAAACTTGACATGCTAAAGTGTGAAAGTTGATACTGCTTTTTTTTAATTCAATCCTGGGTTCCTTGTACATGTAGCTGATATAAAATGTCTTACTCTTTTGGATTGTTGGTATATTTGTTCAAATATTTCAGAATCTTTCATCAATGAGATCTGGTTCAGTAAAAGATGTACATTTTTACTATATGTATAAACAATATTTCTGAACTGTTGGATGTAAACATGTATATGAAACCATTTCATTCATTTGCCTACATTTCTGGAATAAAATAAAATATCTAATTCTTTTGACCCAATTATCATCATTAGATCTGGATTCCTTATATTACAGTCCCCTTTAAAATGAATGTGTGCTTTCCATAGACCATACCACAAGTAATGTGTAAGCATTCTGTCTGAATGTATTTATGTAAAACATCAGGGAAGAGTAGCACATACAGTGGACGTTTAATCATTATCAGATGTCATGGTTGGATAGCTGATGAATAGCATTGCATTACGTGCATTTTATTGTTGGAATAAATGTCCAGAGTTGAGCTGCAGCTGTTATCTCTGTAGATTTTTTTCTCCTCAGCTAAATTAATTTCCCCACTATGTTATTAATAGCCTATGATTCTATGAGGTTGGCCAAATTGAGGAATTTTATAAAGAGTGATGCCTAGCTGTGATCTGGAATATACAGAACATACTATTGCTAACTTGCCTTGTTTAGACACAACTACTGTACACACACACCCCCCCCCACACACACACACACACACACACACAGCCTATAAAATATGTTAAAAGCTGACCATCATTTTGAGGATGGAGAAGAAGATATAAAGATGGACTTGTGCTAAAGCTCAATAAGATTTATAGAGCCTATATACTGTAGTAGTATTCAGCAAATATTGCATACACTGGATCTTCAATTAAAAGTTACAGTACCAGAAACATACAAAGGACCAGGTACACTAAGCTTCAAAAAGTAATAAAGTGGATAGTGTTAAATTACCAGCCATCTGGCTCCTAACTGCAATTTTAAACATGTATAATGCCACTTTGGAGCCAAGAGGCTGGTTTTTTATCACTCTCCACTTCATCAATTTTTGATGCTCAGTGCATCTGTCACAGTATCTCTTCTTTTGTAAAACAGTTGTCCATACATTTCACTTTACCATGCACAAATGGTTACATTGCAAGGGATAACAAATGTTTACTAGATGGGTTTATAAATTCCTTGTTTTGCAAGTGTGGACACCCCTTGAATGGTGGCAATTTAAGATGTTTCCAAATATATCTAGCCTCCTTGCATATTAAACAGCACTTCTAATCATGTCATGCATTGGCTTATTTCAGAAAATGTGAATAGGATACAAAAACATCATAATCTAATTAAAATGCTATGCAGCAAGTGTATATTTTGTGTAAAACTGTGTGAAAGGTTCCATTTCATATACAGATACAAGCAAGTATATAATATAGGCATTCTGCATATCATTTTAATCAGAGCCTGCTTGTGTGTTTTCTTTATCAATGATGCAAATGGAATGAAAATGGTGTAAATGCGGTAGGCTTTGACATGCCCCCTCAAAAATATATGAAAGCATAGTATCCTCTACACTGCAAGTTGCTTTGGGTGGTGCCATGCACACCTCATTAATGAGCAGATTGATGGCAGCTGCCTCCGTGGACTCTCCACAGCCCAGCACACAGTAGTGTGTGCTAGGCTGGGGAGAGAGGCTCCTGCCAGATACAGGATGCCTAGGCACAGGTATTTAGTGGGATACGGTTTCTGGGTTGATACTATGAAGGACGACATACATTAGGTTGACCACTAAAGGTTGACAGGGATTAGGTCTACACATGAAATAGGTCATCAAGGCTAAGGTCGACAGGGTTGGAAGGTTAAATACAATAAGATCGGAGCGCTCTGGGTATGCTAATAATCAATATGAGTGACACCTGGAAAATAATTTTTGGTTAAAAAACAATGTTTACACTCCTTTTGGAGTAAATATAGAGTCCCCAGTTGGTACCTAGCTTTCCCTACCTTTCAATTAGCCAGCGGTGCAGCTCAGCGGCTGTCAGATGATTTTTAATCAGGAGCGGCCCAGAAACAGAGCGCGGTTTATGCCTCCATTATAGGGTTGGAAGGTTGACACTACAGAAGGTTGACAATGGGAAGGTCGACAGTGAAAAGGACAACATAAGTTTTTCACAGTTTTGTAGCCTACTTGTGCCAAGAGGTGGTATTTCATACCCACTAGAGCACTGAGGGAGAATATAATAGTGTGCCCAAAACATGTGCAGTGATGGAAGCGAGGGGACACAATACACTGATATGGTGTCCATGTTGACTTACGTCGACAGTCACAACAACAAAAATTGAAAAACTCATGTAGGACTTTTGACAGTTGACCCTATGTCCCATACACATCCCCACTCTCAGGCCTTTAAAATCCAACCAGTAACACGTTAACCCTTAACTAACTAGTGTTTTGGGACCCCTGACCCAGGGTTTTCCTCTTCTTGTTTATCAATACCAGATTTTATTTATTTGTCCAAGATACAGATGGAGCCCCTGTCAACTATCTATCTATCTATCTATCTATCTCTATCTATGTATCTATCCATCCTTTGAAGATGTAGCAGCCATCTGGTTATCGTGAATAGGCAGATACGTGATTGAAATGGTACTGTTATAAATACTTTTGTTCTAATTATAGTAATTAACCACATTCCCATTTTATAAAACAGTCTGCTTCTGACCCTGCATCATACTGTATACAACCTTACATATTATATGACTGAGGTCACCGCTGATATTGAAGGCTGCAGGGACATGGTGGGGTGCCTGCATCAGCAAGTGCATACAAACGCTAATGCCGGCAGGGAGAATCGATGACCCTTATTAAGGATGTGCTTCTTCAACTGTACATGTACAGGCAATGGATGGGTCATTCACGAACCGTTGGAGTGCGCATTATTTGTTGGGCATAGTGTACACACTGAGCAATATTATGAACAATATCACTGAGAAGGGACACAGGAATTGATATTGTTCATTATATTGCCCAGTTAGTGTGCACCTTTACAGTATGTAGCTTACCTTGCATGCTCATGATCTCAGTTGTTTATGTATTAGACAATACTAAGCAAGTATTCAATGCCCGGGACAAGCGGTGATAGCGCGCAGGGCTGCCTGCTCGCTGTCATCGCTCGCCCCCACAGTGTTCAACTGACCCCCCTAATACGCCGATTCCCCCTTGCTCCGTTTTGGGAGCGAGGGGGAATTGGCATATTTTGCTGCAGAAGCAGCAAAACTCACGGTGAAATGCAGCTGATTCACTGCATTAGCCTCAGGTTTTGCTGTTTGGGGCAATCCTCGTCGTCCTGTGATGGTGAGGATTCCCCTGGAACGTTGAATAGAGCAAGCGACTGGCGAGGGGGTTAAACTGGTTCTCTGTGGTCCTTGCTGTTTAACCCCTCGCCGGCCGCAGTGACAATCATTGGATATGGGCTTATCTGTTTTAAGGTTTTCCTGATTTATGAATACTAGGAACCATTTTCATTGCCTCATAAGTAACTTTGCTGTTTACTGACAAATTATTACAGGTTATTGTGTGGCTATTATACATCCTGCATGCAACTGTTAGCCTTGCGGTGACTAGTCCTCCATGCCATTGCTGAATAGTACCTATTGTTTTTCATTTGCCTAATGGAATCTTGGATTGGTACTTACTGGTCAACAAATTATATACAATGCACTAGTATCTATCTCCTGAAAAGCTGCGCATGATAAAATATCACAGTCTTGTGGACAGACAAATACTGGCATTATATGAAAAAGGGGTTTGCTTTAGATGAAAACCTTGTCAAGACTGCTTTGATTGCTTTGGTTGGCCACTGATTAGGAATATGTAAAATGTATTTAAATAATTAGAAATCTGAGAATTGAAAACCACTTCAAAGAATAAGTGTTTCAATACTAGACAAATATAAAACCAGCAACACAGAATTATTATTATTTTATTATTAAACATTATTTGAGCATGTCAGGAACAACTGGGACATCAGTACACTTTGGGCATTACCTGTGTCATGGTTTCCAGTCAGAAAGTGAAAACATTTAAATTATGAATGGTCACTTGTGAATGGTGTAAAATATCAGTGTGCAACACATGTTCATGGATTAATAGACCTACAGTATGTCACTGCATGAAGAACAAAGTGGTGTCATACTTTGTTGCATAGCTTTTCATGACAACTAGGATGTTTTTGTTCTGTACCTGAAATGCACATGAGGGCAGGCATTTGAAAGATCTGAAGGAGACTATGATGGAATTCTACACAAATTGCATCATTGGAAGGTGGCCAATCAGTTGTCTCTGACCAACAGCCATAGTTCCAAAAAACAAAAAGAAGCTCTCTGAGCCTCTTAGAGACCTTGGTCAGCCAAAAGCATGAAGTAAGAAATCAGCATCCAGAATTTTGTCCACTTTTGCATGCAGCAAGAGAATAGAATGTTAGCTAAGACGTGGAAGCTTCAAGCAGCCAATCAGCTATTCTGTTGAAGTGAATGACAGCAATTGTTTGGAATAGGAGTGGTGCTAGAGACCCGGGCATCTGTAAAAACTTCTGTCAGTGAGTGTAATAACAGACACACCAAAGACAGCAGCAGAAGGTGACCAGATGGCTTCAGGTTCTGGAATACTTGGCCAGGAGGGTTCCTATACTGCCTTACAGACTGTATTGCACATGTGGCCTTAGGGTAGCGCATACACAGTGTCAGAACCAGTAGTAAAGCAATAGCAGCATCTATCCCTTTACTGCCAGCCTCTTTAATGGGAGCTAATTGAACCTTCTTTTTTATTTTTTATAAATAGCACTAAAAATGTATTCCTAATTAACATAATTCACAACATGCTCCATTCCAGGAGGGACAAAATGTTCTTCTCCATGACATTCCTTTTAATATATGATTGCCATCACCTGTGTTGTACTACAGATGGAGCTGCCCTCAGCATTGCCCCAAATCCCCCTAGCTGGCGAGCGCTGGCCTCACTCGTGTGTCAACAGGGGAGCGGGGACAGGGTGCTTCCCTGCCCATCTCCGCTTCAGGGAGACCGACAGGGAGCGGGCAGAGTGGGGACAGGGTGCTTCCCTGCCCATCTCCGCTTCAGGGAGACAGGCAGGGCTTCCAACAGAATGGGGCACACGAGGGTCTCGTGCGTGCATGCCCCATTCTGTTGGATTCCGGCAGCTGGTGGGGGACGCCGCATGGTGATAGAATCTAACTAGAGCAGCTCCATCTATAGTTCATTGATAAGAGAGGTGTTTAACTACAGACAATGGCAATCATATATTAAAATGGAATCCCAGGAACAGAGCATTTTGCCACTCATGGAGTGGGTCAGTTGTCAGGTATGCGTGGCAATACACAGCAGTAGGGAATAATATCTTTTTTAGGGCCCCGCTGTTGTCTTGCCCTGTAATGTGTTAGTATACAGATGGAGCCACGTCCATCTATGCCGCCGTTGTGCCAGGACACCCCGTCTCAGCGTGCCATGGCTGCAAATGGGGCACATAAGCATCTCAAACGCACATGCACCTCATTTGTAGCGCGCCACACTGAGAGTAGCATATATGGATGTGGCTCCATCTGTATTTCTTACATATAGAAATTCTGTATCTGCCTTCTTTGCTTATTTATGCACAGCCTTTATAGATGTGTCTGTAATAAGTAAAATGCCAACTAAATATAGTTTTAATTGCACTGTATTGAAAACTACTGAGGAGAAAAGGTATCTAGAAGTCACTATTTAAGGTGACTTAAAGGACTTAAAGGCAGGTAAGCAATGTAACAAAGCAATGGGGAAGGCAAGTCAGATGCTTGGTTGCAAAATAGGCAGAGGAATCAGCAGCAGAAAGAAAATAGTAATAATGCCACTGTATAGGTCATTGGTACAATCTCATCTAGAACACTGTGTACAGTTTTGGAGGCCATATTTTCTAACGGATAATCTGGCTTACATCACAAAACCTTCCTGGAAAGATTAAAAAATTTCAATGATGTATAGTTTGGAGCAGAGAAAGGAAAGGGGGGACATGATCGAAACTTTCAAAAAAAATTTACAAGGTCCATGAGGGTTACATTAGAGAAGTATTAGAACACAAGTAAAGTACATGCACTGAAACGGGAGTGAGGTAGGTTTCTGGGAAATTTGAGGAAAAATGACTCCACAAAAAGACTATCAGTCAAGTGGATTAGTCTCTTATCAGAGGTAGTAAAGGCTAAGAATAGTACAGCTATTTTGACATAAGGATATCCTTACAAAGAAATAAGGATCAAATAATATTTACGGTAACCACATGGTTAAAAAAGGGACAAACTGGATGGGACAACTGGTTCTAATCTTCTGTAAAAAACAATTATCTGAGAGGTGACATATCCATTGTCATAGGTGTAGGAATAGAAGGTACAGAAAATGCGGCTGCTATTGGGCCTGGCACTTGCTATCTTCCTGCATATACTATTCCAACACCTTACCTCCTGTGACCCTTGGCTTCTCCACTTTTAGCAATGTGTTGCTGCTGCTGCTGCTGCATCTCTTGCTGCATGCAAAAGTGGACAAAATTCTGGATGCTGATTTCTTACTTCATGCTTTTGGATGACCACGGTCTCTAAGAGGCTCAGAGAGCTTCTTTGTCTTTTTTGGCTTCTCCACTTTTAGCAATGTGGTGGTGCTGCTGCTGCTGCACATCTGCCAGTGTCACTTCTGCCTCTGTATCTTCTTCATCACTGATGCTAGATGGAGTCTTGGCATTGCTTAGTCTTACTCCTCTCAGCATCAGTGAGGACAAAGAGGACACTTACGTAGTGCATGCAGGGGGATTTCTGAGTACCCAGAAACCCCCCTGGAGTCTAAGTGAAAGCTGAGGGTCCCCTCTTTCCAAAAGTATAAGAATTTAAAAAATTGGCCCTTGGGAACCGGAGATATCTGACTTCAAAGCAGTGGTCCCCATCCAAGTTTATTATTTGCTATTCCCAGTCAGATATTTCAGGTTCTGTCTGACTTAGAGTTATTCTGAGGGTATATTCCAAAAGCTGGGACTCTTCCCCTTTGATGGACACTATCAGCTTGTCTCTACTACACCCAGAACCAGAGATATCAGCCTTCGAGCAGCTGGTTACTGCTCCAGCTCCACACACCTGGTATGTAGTTTTATATTCTCATTGGCAGATTGCTCTGCCTCCTGATCTCTGATCGCCTAGTCCCCAATACCATTTGGTAGGTGGGATTCTCTAGTTTTTAACTCCATTAAATCTAAGAAATCTATTTCTGGGAACTGGAGATATCTGCAGTCAAGCAAGCTGTCCTCTCACCAGAAAATTATGAATAATAAGCCCCCTCCACTATACACCCCTCCTCTGCATATTAAACATCCTCTACCACCCTGGAAGTTATGTATCAGGGCCCCTTCATTCAGCCCAATGCCCCCTTCTCCCACTCCATCTCCCACCATCTGTGCAGTAAAGGGGTAATTAGTGGAAATTACTGATCAAGGCCCTACATGCTGAGCGGGTGATATTATACTCTCTACCACCCGCTGGACATCAATGCTTACCCCACCCCTACCGCTGGAAGATCGGTAGGGGCCCCAATACATTGCTATGCCCAGGGGTCTACACTGCTGTTGACGCCCCTGTATGTATGTGTATATATATATATATATATATATATGTATAATATATATACATATGTGTGTGTATATATATATATATATATATATATATATATATATATATGTATATATAGACACATTTGGTCTATCCATAATACTTTAACTGACCCGGCATATACTGGGTCACCTATGTTTCCATCTCCGTGCTTTGCTCCGCCCCTCTGGAAACCCCCTTCTGAAAATCCTGCGTTTGCCCCTGACTAACAGCAGATGTTCATGCTGCTGCGGGCCACAGGAGGTAATTGTGCATGACCGTAAAGCTAAATCAGGAACACCTTAAAATGTATGCATTTCCATATTATATCCTTCATAATAATATTGTTTAAGCATAGTTGCAGCCCTGCCATACACTCTTATATTCTTTATATTTGTAATTAAATATTTGAACAAGATTCCATCTTTTTTTTAATGTATTCTTTATTTTGGTTTTGAACAAATAGGTAACGGTACATTCAAATATGGTCACAGTACATTGGATAAGTTGATTGTTACAACATGAAAAAAATGGACCTTTACAAGTCAATGGCCCTTATTCAGATCTGATCGCAGTACAAATTTGTTCTCAAAATTGGCAAAACCATGTGCACTGCAGGTGGGGCAGATGTAACATGTATGGAGAGACTTCGATTTGTGTGAGTTATTTTGTTTCTGTGCAGGGTAAATACTGGCTGCATTATTTTTACACTGCAATTTAGATTTCAGTTTCAACACACCCGACCTAAATTAACTCTCTCTGCACATGTTACATCTGCCCCACCTGCAGTGCACATGGATTTGCCCATTTTGAGAACAAATTTGTACTGCGATCAGATCTGAATAAGGGCCAATATGTTATGATAATTCAAATGAACTTGAAGAAACTAAGTATATAATAAACAACTCTATAATTATCAATCAATTTGGTCTACTCGTTTCCTCTGTTTTCTTAATCCTATTACAGAACATATCTGGGGGGGAGACTAGACAAGGGTGTGTAGAAGGGAGGGAAGGTATAGGGAAGGGGTGTGGGGGGGGGGTAATGGGGGTGTGTGTCCTGAGTGCCCTCGCTAATTGTTTCCCAGGTTTGTTTCCCCACCTATGGAATTTGTGCCTGCACCGGCGGAAGGCCCTACGCGTATTTTCATTTAATAGGCTGTTTATGGATGTTCTTGCTTCCTGTAGTTCCAGGAAAACGTCAGGGGTTAAGGAGGTTTTATGGAGCAATTCAAGGCCCTTTATTTTAGTAAGGAGTGCCTCTCTGCATTCTGCTTTTTTCTTTTTAAGGTAAGAGCCTATTTGGATGCATTTACCGCGGATCACACATTTATGTGCCTCCCACACAGTGACGGGTGACACATCTTCCGTTAGGTTCGTGGCTATGTAGTCCTCAATGGCGACTGATATCTGGTTTCTACACTCGTCATCTCTAAGAAGTTGCTCGTTAAAGCGCCAATTCCATTGGCGTGTGGGGGGGCACAGAAGCGTCAAAGTGAGAGTGATAGGTGCATGATCAGAACCCACTATCTGTCCAATAGAGGCATCAACCAGCAGATCCAGTGACCTATGGCCCAGGCAGAGGTAATCTATTTGTGTATATGAGTTATGTCGGTGGGAATAAAATGTATAGTCTTTGTCCTTTGGGTGTAGCAGTCTCCACGTATCAATTAGTTGGAAGTCATGTAAAAGAGATCTGAGATTTGTTGTGTCTATAGCAGGTTCAATAGCCCAGTTGAAATCTCCCCCCGTTACCAACACGCCCTCTATCTTGTGCTCCACCAGTTCTAAGGCCTCACTAAGGAAGCATATCTGGCCCTTGTTCGGAAGGTATAGGTTAACAATGGTGTCTTTTACTAATATACCTCTACCGTCTCCTATGGGGGTTTCTGATACGTCAGATAGGTGAATGTTTTAGAGAATAAGATTACCACGCCCTTAGACTTGGCCTCAGAAAAGTCATTAAAGTAGCTCGTCTAGAAATGGCGGGAGTACAATTTTGGGGCTGAACCTTTTTTGAAGTGGGTCTCCTGAAAGAACACCACATCCGCTCTTTCCGTGTACATTGAGTGGAGGGTCTTGGATCTCTTCTCGGGGACATTCAGTCCCTTCGCATTAAGTGATATTATTTTCAAGCTAGCCATTGTTTCTAAAGCCGTGGTGTTTTGCATTCGGTGGATCCCGTCTCATGGGACAGTGGGTAGGAGGGGGGGGGGGGTGGGCGGTGGGGAAGCCAGGGAAAACACATGAGGGAGTAAAAGGAGGGGGTAAACATGCTATATTATGTAAGCAAAAATCCTTATTTAGTTTAGGGAAAGAATTCTGTTTCTCTAGATATGGGAGGCCTTTGTCCCATGTTCTACAAGTGCACAGCAGAGCGGGGGGGGGGGGGGGGGGTGGTTCCGAGGGAACCAAGGCGAACCACTTAATTATAACCGTTAATCAAATAAACATCAGAATATGCGAGCATATAGTGCTGGAGCGTGAACCAATCCAACGGAATAGGCCTGAATCAGGCCTATAATAAGTAGGTGGCGAGGCACCAACCTGACCCATCAGTGTACCCTTTGGGGACGGCAATTAACCCCAAAACTTTCCAAAACATTTGAACAGTAAACATTGAACTACTCATTAATCTATCAATGATATAGATAGTGAAACGCAGAAGCACCAGAGTCATTTGGGATGGGTAAGTTATATTCACGTGTCAACGGTGGAGGCGGCAGAAGACCTTGGTTGTGGCCCTGGCGGCCCTCCGTCTCCAACGGCATGGTCTCCAGTTTGTTTATTCGTCGGGGTCTTTCTCTTGTCCCTCTGGGCCGTCTGCCAGGGGCTTCTCCTTGGTTTGGGTTGGGTGGAAAGCTCAGCAGGGTCGAGCCAGTTGGGTAGCAAGGGGGCAGAGAGTCCCAATGTCTTGCAAAAGTCCTCTACTCCCCCAGGGTTTTGAAGGCTGACAGATCCCTTTGTGGGTGACTTGTATACTTAGCGGGAATCCCCACCGGAACCTGATGTTGTGTTTCTTGAGGTCTTCAGTGATGGGACGGAGCAGGCGCCTCTGCTGAAGAGTCGACCAGGAGAGGTCCTGGTATATTTGAATGCTGTGGCCATTGAAGGTGATGTCTGTGGAACGCCGTGCAGCTCTGAGGATTTCCTTTTTTTCTTGATAATAGTGGAGTCTGCAGATGATATCACGCGGCTTCTCTGAAGGTGTACCCCTTGGTCGCAGAGCTTGATGTGCTCTGTCAAAGACTATCTGGTATTCTGGGTCAGAATCTATGAGTTCGTTAAATATTTTTGTCAGGGCGGTTTCAATATTTGGAGGCACAACATCTTCTGGGACGCCCCTGACCCTCAGGTTATTCCTTCTCCCTCTGTTGTCGACGTCATCCAATCTGCGGCCCATCTCTATCAGCGCCCTAGACTGGCGTGAGACCAAGTCATGAAGATCAGAAAGCTGGGAATCCACATCTTCACATTGTTCTTCCAAGAGGACCACTCTATTTGCCACATGCTTGATGTCTGACTTGATCGTTGCGATGTGGGTCTGCATGGATTCTTGGAGCCTTTGTTCTGTAGAGAGTAGGTCATGTTGCATGTCCTGTCGGGTTGGAATTGCTTGCAATTTGGCGAGAATCGCAGTGAGGTCGGGCGTCTACATTGTGGGGTTTGATCGGGAAACCGAAAGAGAGGGCACCGGTGGGTCTTCGACCCGTACCCTAGGAGTGGGTAAGGGGGCTACCCTCAGCGATGGGTCGGGTTCTGGGGCAGGTGTGCCGAACAGGGAGCAGAAAGCTTGAGCTTGTGTTGGTCTCGCTGCCGCTGGTTTGTTACGGCTGCGCTTTGTCATAGGTAGTGTCACAGCCTCCCAGACCGCGGTGATCACTTACCGGGTCCGGGGGCGTGGGTGGCGCGGGCGCTCCCTACGGGGTCAGCGGCAATGGCGGCAGGGCTGGGGCGGCGTGCAGGGCTGGCCGCGTCAAGGTGCTGGAGTCCCCGCTTCCAGCAATGGTTTCCCGGCGGTGCAGAGGAAACAGGAAGCGGGGCTCTGTCGGGCAGGCGGGCGCGCGCTGACTAGGGGCGCGCGCGCCGCTCTCATGAACTTTTAAAGGGACAGACAGGAAATTAGGGGGTTTTGCCTGCAGGGATAAAAGGAAGTCCCTGACAGGCAAACCCCGCCAGAGTATAGGCTCACACCTACTCCAGCGTTACTGTGCCTTAGTGCTTGTCTCTAATTGCTACTGTTTTGATCCGGCTTGCTACTGACGATTCTCCCGCTTAACCCCTTGTACTCCGCTTGTGACTTATCCGTGTATGACCCCAGCTTGCTCTCGACTATTCTCCCGTCTCATCCCAGTGTACCGCAAACAGTGTCTACCGTGTATGACCTGGCTTGTCTTGGACCTTCGATGCCTCTCCCCTGGGCTCCTAACTGACCGTATAATACCGACCCGGCTAGACGACCGCTCCTCCATATTATCTATCTCCCAGCCACCAGCTCATAAAGGGAAACCTAACCAGAGGACCGTGACCGACATGTCGAGTGCCGCAGAAGCCCAAATCCCAATTGGAGGGGTCACTGGCAGAAAACCCTCGGCACGGTTAGACTTCACACCCCTGCGTTAGGTCTAGCCAATTCCCGAGCTGAATAGGCAGGGATTCTAGTAAACTTGTGACAGGTAGAGGATCTGTGTATTCATGGGTGGTCCCTTGTCCAGCCCATGCTGCATCATTTGGTAGTTCTGCGCATGGTCCCCCCTACGTGGCCTGGGCACGCATTACATCTTCAGGTACATGACACGCTCCTGGTAGGCCAGACCATATGTGTGAGTGATCGGAGCAGTGGCCCAGGGCACCTCCATACACCTGTCAAATTGTACCCACTATTTTATTATGGCTTGCAATTAATTGGGCCTCAACTTGATGGTTTGTGTGGTGAGAGATGAAGGTAGCCCGGATTAGACAGGAGGGGAGAGCGCTCAGGCACTTCTGGTTATGGGGGGGACAGTTATGTACTGCCTTTTGAGCCGAGCCCCCGGTTATATAACCTGTGTGTGGTCTTTGGAGTATCTCTGGGCTGGTGGGCAGCAGGGGTTCTAGAGGGGAGCAGGAGAGTGTACTGGGGTATGAATATGTATGTTTGAGCCAGCCTGGAGGACTCAAGATGGCGGCCGCCCTATATCTCCGGGGCTGGAAAGGTGCTAATGAGTGAGGGGCAGGGGGAGCTCTCGGGGATCCCCCTGATGTCACTCACTGTTTGTGGATGCTGGCCGGCGGGACCTCTGGAGCCCGCCGCGATGACACTCGGCGGGAGATGGGCGCAGGGATGTGACCCGGCGCTCTGCTTCCGGGTCACGCTCCGGCCGCACTCGGGACTGCGACGTGGCTCGTACGGGGGGAGAAGTCACCTCCTGCCTCCCCTCACCTCCGCCGCAGCCAGCGATCGTCTTGGCAGGCACTTTCCTCCCTCCTGTCAGCCGGGCAGGTCTCCCCGGCGCTCCGACGCGGCCGTGCCGTGCGGCCGGAAGAAAAATCGAGGCCCCGGCTCCATAGTGCGGCCTAGGCCGCAACCTGCAAGAGCCCTAAAAAGGGCTCTCCGGCTCCGCAGCTGTGGCTCGCAGTTGCCGGGGCTGAGTGGGGGCAAGGTGCAGCTCAGCTGAAGCTCAATGGAGGGCGGGGGAAAAGGTAATTTCCCGTTTTATTGTGGGTCTGCCAGGAGCTCTAGATGGACACGTCCTGTCAGCTTGCTAGCCAGGCCACGCCCCAAGATTCCATCTTTAAGGTGAAATTTATGTAGAGAATAAAGAGAATATTTACTAAATTGTGGGCTTATAGAAGTGTAGAGATCTTCCATAGCCAGTGGTATCCTTACCTGTTTGGACACCTGATGTGACAGTCTCCTTAAGCCATGTGGCAAAGAAGCATGGCCTTCTGGGTTGGGGGTGACTCCTCATGCCTTAACCTCTATTTTTATTACTGCTGGAGGCTGGGAGATGAAGACCGCCCCTGTCTTGATTGCAGTGCCAGCAACTACACAGGGACATACCACCAACTTCTTCTATATTTCTTGCTCGCTAAATTACTTTTACATACCACCATCTTCTTCTATATTTCTTTCTCGCTAAATTCTTTTTACATACCACCATCTTCTTCTATATTTCTTTCTCGCTATACATAAATACACACAGAACACAGGCAGCGCTTTAGCCCACCCAATATTTGTCTGATATATACGAGGGACTGGGAACCCCCATTTTTTGGCTAGAGCAGCGCCGATCCCATTTAGGTAAATAACAGGGAGCGCAGTAGAACACAAACTTCTTCCAACTACACAGGGACAGTGGCTGGACACTTAATTTTACAGTGCAGCACTCAGCTTCTGTTATTACATAGTAAGCGTCAGTACTGTGGTATCACCCCTCAGCGGGTGACACCCAGTTGCGAGATCCCTTAGGGATGCCACTGACGATAGCATCTATTTAAATTCTAACTGTTATCTTTTAGAAGATAGATCCATGATAAGTGCAGAGAAATCTGCTATGGACATCAACTCCTTCTAAAAACCCATATATCAGTATAAATATATATATATATATATATATATATATATATATATATATATATATATATATATATATATACACCCCACAGTTTTAACAATTATAAGTATTTGGTCATGCATGGTCAATTATTACATAGGTCCTAGCTTGATAAAACAGGAAACATCTGTACCGAATGACATTAGGAAGTGTTTTTTTATATATATCACTACATTGTTTTCCTTGTACAATGGCTATCTATTGAACAATATCATTAATTTTGGCCCTTATATCATTCATAATTTCAGCCAGTTTGTACGTAACAAACAATGAACGAAGCATGCATCAATAATGACCCAGCCCCCCCTTATCTGTACATTCAGCTTAATTTTGACAACTTCGTCAATGATTGCATGTACGGATGGTGTAATGGTTAGCATTACTGCCTCACAGCGCTGAGTTCATGGGTTCGATACCCACCATGGCTCTAACTGTGCGGAGTTTGTATATTCTCCCCGTACTAGCATGGGTTTCCTCCGGGTACTCTGGTTTCCTCCCACAATCCAAAAATATACTGGTTATTTGGCTCAAATCAAAATTAACCCTGGAATGTCTGTGTGTGCGTGTACATGTGGTAGGGAATATATATTATAAGCTCCACTGGGGCAGGGACTGATGTGAATGTTTAAATATTCTCTGTAAAGCACTGCAGAATAAGTGTGCGCTATATAAGAAACTGGTAGTAAAAGTACGGCGTGGGGACCCGATGACATCACTTAAAGTTCAGTGGGTATGCCCAACATTGTTAAGCATTACAGTGCATACTCAGATTTTGGTTTAAAACAAATAAAAAGAGGAAACCCCCAGCTTGATATTTTAAGCAGAAAGATTTCTGAGGCACATTGAAAACCGAGTGGTGAAAGGGTTAATCAGGTAACAACAACAGATAAAGGCAGAAGTGGGAATAGAAAATATGTGTCTGATGATATGTAACCGGAAAGTGTGCATTTAATAAAATTGAAGTCATTTACTATCATTTTATGTCCAATAATGCATCACATATTGTTTTGTAACTGCAAGTAAATCATTGTAAGCTATCAAGCATGTATTACAACATGATATTAGGTGCAACAGCTTATTTAAATGCACATTACAGAGTCATTTTGTGTGCTGCTGTACACAACACATTATCCATTTCACTCAAATCAAGTAGGACATTAGTGATACTTGCATGGAGGTTTAGGTTTTAAATTAATTTACTTCTAGTTTATAAGCAAGCCTTGTGTCATTCAGCTTGTATAGAATATTAATGCTACAAAACTTTGGCGGTACTGGAAAAAGAACATTTCCCAGTGATTTGTGAAACAGGTTAGCAGCCATATACTGTAGGGGTCTATTTATTATGCCAAACATGATAAGGTAATGTGCATATACACATCATTAAGGCACATTTTTTATGATTTAAGCTATTTAAAAAATGCTGATTACAGGAGATATTATTACAGATAACAGGATGCCGGTAGTCTAAATCCCAGTTATGGAATCCCAACTTGCGGGCAGAATATCTGGGCCAGAATACCGACACCACTCTCAATGCTGATGCTGAAAACCAGACATTCCAATCGGGATGCAGTCAAAATCCCGACAGGGCCAAAATCCTGAATGGGTCAAAATACCGACAAGGACAAAATCCCGACATGGACAAAATCCCGACATTTAAAATCCCGACAGGGTCAAAATCCCGACATATAGAATGTACAAGTGAAACAGTCTACATGCCTTTCGGTCGACAGATGCGAGGTCGACATAGGTTTTTTCACTGTTTTTTGAACCGACATGTGCCGACAGACGATATTTCATGCCCTACCATCCACTACGGCGTGGTGGGAGAATAAAATAGTGTGCCAAGCGCAACGAGGCACCGTGCCCGAAGCATCGTGAGAAAAGCGAGCGATGCAAGGGGCTGCGGTTCACTTGCAACTGTGTCCATGTTGACTGTGTCGACATTCGGGTCAAAAAACAGTGAAAAAACCCATGTCGACCTCGCACCTGTCAACCGAAAGGCATGTAGACTGTTTCACCTGAACATTCTATATGTCGGGATTTTGACCCTGTCGGGGTTTTAAATGTCGGGATTTTGACCCTGTCGGGATTTTAAATGTCGGGATTTTGTCCATGTCGGTATTTTGACCCATTCGGGATTTTGACCCTGTCGGGATTTTGACCGTCGGGATTTCATACCGAATCCATTCCAATCATACAGATGTAGCCACTCTTTCATGGCTGCAATGCATCCACACATGCAAGAGTGACGCGCCTAGTAGCACCCACAACTCAGCACTCCAGGCTGCGATGTCCTGCAACTAATGCAAAGTTAATGGCTGCAGGAGCAAAAAAGATGCACACACATGCAGGCATACTCATAGGCAAACCCAGGGGGGTTTCTTGTTGCCTGGAAACCCCCTCCTCTTGGAAAGGGTCTTCAATTATGATAACAATAGCAGTGGCATATGGTATGATCAATATAGCTGCAACCACATCATGCAGTGAAAGGGACAGAGGAGAGCTGCCACACATGCCTAGTGTACCAGCTTCTACCACATTTACTGTGTGTGGATCTGAGCCCCAAACATTGCAATGGACCAGAGAGTAGCTGCCAGGAGGAAGAGACAGGAGCCTTACCATGAGGCGGGATATTGTGAACATAGAAAGTGTGCAGTACTGATTCTATAATATTTGTGTATTTATTTATTATGATAACCCTAAGATGCAGCTTAGGGTTAGGAAACTCATAAGGGGGGGGGGGTTAGGTTGAGGGGGTGGGACAATTATGTTTAGGATGCACAGAGGGATGGTCATGGTTATGTACTAAGAATGGGAGGGTTAGGGTTAGGCTATGGATAGGGAGGGTTTAAAGTTAGGCACTAAGGGAAGGCCAGGTATAGGCACTGGGGTTATGAGCAGCCACTAGCTATAACTCTACTTTTTACTTTTTGCAACTTTCCAGGCAATAGAACACAGACCACAGGGTTGTGTGTAATGCCGATGTTATATATGCTACAAACACTAGAATATAGAAGAAATGTGATCTGCAGGTGAGAAATGATGGCCGATACCAGACAGGGTGACAGTGGTGTAACTACAGAGGGTGCAGGGGATGCAGCTACTATTGGGCCTGGGGGCTTGGGGGGCCCAAAGGCAATCCCCTGCACTCTCTACAAAAAAAATTAAAAATTCTTTGTTTATTTGTATTCCCTGCTCCTCCCGCCGCCATTGCCTGCTCATTTACTTCTGCAGTGCAGGGATGCACCAGACTGGGGAGGCGTTCTCCATTCACTGCATAAGGCTGCTGCTATCTATCAGTAATGGCTGCCTGTGCCTGTCACATGACAGGTACAGCATGAAGAGCAGACTCCACTATTTAATGTACAGGCTTCACAGCCATCCTAAGTGACAGGTACCAAAAAACCCCACTCACCGGCTCCCATACCTACCTGCCGCACGGAAGCATCTCCCCTCCGCTCCCGGCTCCTGTACCTTCATGCTGCACAGAAAACCCACGTTCCATACTTTCATGCAGCGTGGAAACCCCTCGACTCCTGGCTCCTGTACCTTAATGCCGCCCGATGGAAGTTCATACAAGTCGCAGGAGTCAGTAACAGTGCACAGCACTGAGGTGGAGGAAGATGGAGGTGAGGAGGAGGATGGTGAGCCTGCCCTGGAGGATGAGGGGGCAGGCTCACCATCCTGGAGGTGGAGGAGGAGGCAGAAAGTGTCCGCACCCAAAGTGGCCGTAATCCAGGGCCATAGTCCCTGTATTTGACAGGCTGCTGGGGAAGCATCACAACAGTACCACTGTGCAGCGGAAGAGGGCCATGTGGGAATCTATCACTGGCGCAGTTAATGCTGTTAGCACCCACAGAAGAAGCGTAACAAATGTCAAGATGAGCTTTAATGACATTAAAAGCCTACTCAAAGCCAAGATGGCCACCGAAAACAAAGAGGCCAGCCGCCCTGGAGGAGGGACCACCCAACCCATGACATATACCTCCTATGAGAACAAACTCATGTGAAACGCACACGAGTCCCAGTTCAGTGAAGCCCCTGCCGCCAGCGCTCGCCAGCAGGGAGGGTCTGGCGAGTCTGTACATCATACATTGCAATGTTTTATAACTGTAATGCTCTCTTGTAATGTTTGCATAACAATAGTGCTAATGTGGAACTAAATATACAAGCAAGGTTAACTTATGTGAAGGTAATGGTCATAGTTTGCAATTGTTGATGATGCTGGCTTATGTAGTTCCACACCTGCTGGTATTGGTCATATGGCTACCAAATTAAGTTACAGGTGACAATTGCATAGGCCCCAAACATTATTTTTTTACAAATATATTTGTTTTTAATTGTTTAAATATTTTATAAAACAAGATATTGGCCACAAATAATTAGTCACCATGACCCATGTGTGGCCCAGGGGTCAAAACACAAAACAACATGTTATGATGCATGCTAGTAAGAAATGCTGTCCATACAATATTTGTCCACCATTTTGTTTGCAGATCATCAATCCCAAAGTGCTCACGCACCACACTCAGAATGACACATATGTCCGGATGCAGAGGCTGCAGATAAGGAAAAGGAATGCAAAACCATTACACATACAGTACACACACCCATGTACCATGCACAATAGGCTACACTACAATCTACTCCTGCACCCTACTGTAAAGCAAATAAAGGTTCAATGTCAACAACATTGTTTAAAGAACTTTATGCAGCATGTTTAAATATTAATACATGCTCATTGCACCAATGACATATTGGGTAATGGCAAACTAAATAGTACATTAAAGTGCTGCCAGATATGCTGGCCATGGCATGGAGTGATTTAGACACACTACATACCAACGGATAATAATGTAATGTGAAACAATTATAAATCATAGCATTACAGTTTTTACAGGGGTACATGTTTTACTAAACAGTACCCATTGTTATGTGGCATAACCCACAAGACACCTTAAAAACAAAAGGACACATACTGCACAATTATGGTGGAATACTTACCCATTTCTTTTTTTCAACAGGATCATTACAACTACTGGTGCAACAACGGAAACAGCAGAAATGATGGAAGAAGTTAAAGAAAAACTTCTTCACCCAGTCGAAGCCTTCACACCTGAGGAAGAAAATACAGAGACAACTGTCACCCCAAGGCCGTTAACTGTGGTGACACACCAGCAAAACACACCCACCCAAGCACCCCACACACCATTGACACCATAGGAGGTAGCACACTCATTATATACAGGGCTGGCCTTGGGTCAAGGGCAAAGGGGGGATGTGCGCATACATAGGTTGACAAAACATTATTGTACAAGTTGCACATCAGTATTTCTGTTATTCTACAGTTATGTCAAGCAGAATATTTTTTGAAAAATGTATGGGCCAGTAATTGCATACAAAAATATATTTTTTCATTAGTAAAGACGTTCCTTTACAGCAAAATGTGTATGTGGTTATTTAAATCCTAATGATTTGGGTAATTACACTAAAATGCTCTCATCCACTATGGTACTGTGCAGTGCGGGTGTTGAACTAATTTGGTGTTTTAGGTATTTTGTTAAATTCCCATACAGCATTGTAAAAAGTAGTTACCACCGCGTCATCACCAAAGGATACCTCAGGTTAAGCAGGTTATTTCATTGGGCTGTGACTACTCCCATAAATATTGGTGATAATGTATGGCAAATGGTTTATGGCAGTGATTTTCAACCTTTTTACCTTGCGGCACACTAAATAAGATTTTAAAATTGCCAAGGCACACCATGAGATCCCCCACAGGGCAAAACACATTGGCCCCCACAGGAAAAAAAACAAACCTATTGCCCCACATATAAAAAACAATCACACTGGTCCCCACAGGTAACACAAAATACATTGGCCCTTTAACCCCTTACAGCCGCAGCCTGTTTTTGCCTTCCTGACAGAGCCCTTTTTTCAAATCTGACATGTATCACTTAAGTGGGGATAACTTTTTTTTTGCTTTTACTTATCCCAGTGATTTTGAGATTGTTTTCTCGTGACACATTGTACTTTAAGTTAGTGGTAAATTTTTTTCGATACAGTCTTTTTTTTTTGTGAAAAATACCAAAATGTCGTAAAAAAATTGAACATTTTGCAATTTGCAAAATTTTAAATTTTCTGCTTGTGAGACAAATAATCATACCACTCAAAATAGTTAATAACTAACATAGACCATATGTATACTTTATGTTTTAATCATTATTTCAACCTCCTTTTATTTTTTTTGGACACTAGGGGGCAGCAAAGTCAAATTTATACACATAACTCATAAAACGCTGCAATTGGCTGTTCACATTTGAACAGCCAATCGCTACGATCGCCGATGGGGGGGGCATCGCTGCCCCCCCCCCTGGGCAATGAGGGAAGATGTCTGCTGTCAGGGACAGCAGACATCGTCCCTCTGTCACCGCGTCTATAGACGCGGTGACAGTTTAATGGCATGACGTACATTTATGCCATGTGTCGGGAAGTACATCCCGACCATGACGTAAATGTACGTCACATGTCGGGAAGGGGTTAAATGAAAGGAAGAGACCAGTAAATAACAGTTGAAATGGTGGTGGCTGTAAACTGGTTTGGGCATCTCCAGATCTGGGGGCACACTTGAGAACAGCTCAAGGCACACTAGTGTGCCACGGCACAGTGGTTGAAAAACACTGGTTTATGGTATGCAAACACACTTACACCAAATGTACATGGTAGTTTAGTTTAGAAATGCAATTACATGAGAAATAGTGTCTTATGATCTCCCTACGCATCAGATCCCTCTCCGTGTACCCCTAACTACCGTAGGTTGGGTAGTTTCAGCTTCCTGCATGACTGCTGCATTGCCATCCTCCGCATAACATGGTTGGGAAAGGGCAATGTTGTGTAACATGCAGCAAGCCTAGACATCACTACTTTGCTGGGTGGTAAAGCAGTATACCTGATGATCTGTCCAAACACCTGAAACGACTTTTCAGCACCCCGAAGGTGCGTTCCACAACATTGCGGGTGGCAACATGTGCTTCGTTATAGCAGTGCTGTGCAGGGCCTTCTGGGGAACACAGAAGTGTCATGAGCCACGGGAGACACCCATATCCTGAGTCACCTTTAAAGAAAAGTTGAGGTCAGTTCAGTATATGCTAGCATATGTGCATTTGTTTTACATGAGCATGGGGGACAACACCCATATTCAAAGAAGTCTGATAAAGGAGAGGGATTGATTACAGCTATATATTGAACATATCAGAAGAGACTACACACTAAAGTGCCACTTTACAGTTAAAAAACATGCACTATAGTACAGGGTTTTATTGTTCCTCAGTGAGAAAAACAAAATAGCAATCTAGCAAATATGATACCTTTTAATGGCTAACAAAAATAAATGTTGTTAAAATGCAAGCTTTCGAGACTTCTTAGGTCTCTTAGGGGGGGTCAGTCAGCTCAGGAGAGGTGCTGGGAAGACATGTTTAAGTCTGTATATAGTGCTGGGAGAATGCCCCACACCTGTGGTATAGTTAAACGTGCCGAGTTACGAGTCCCAGGGGGATGGCCGTTTGGGGTGTGGCGGAATGGTCTGGTACTGATCTCAGTGAGTAAGGCCAAACTGCCAGCTGCAGGGGAGAATCCGTGTCCAGGAGTCCGACGCACAGCTGTGGTGGGCTGTGTCAATATCAGCCGGGATGGACACAGCTCCCACTATATCAGTGTGCTCACAGACTATGGGTTCGAGGACACCTGTGTGCTTTTAGTTTGCCATCTCCTGCGAGAGGGACAGGGACTATGCCCATTGCCCACCCTAGCCACGGCTATGGCGTCAGGTGGTGCCAGGACCGACGTCAAGTATAGTGAAGTGTTAGTACAGATCCCGCAGAATCAGTGGCAGTCTGTCTCAGCACAGAGACCACTGCTACCTGTCCAGGTGATGTAGTGAATAGCGCACTGAGGAGATGGTGACGTGGGTCACCACCTCTGTGCGCCATTTTAAAAGGGGGAGGTGTAACGATCAGATCAGGTGATCGATCAAATTAACGTATGCCTCCTGTTATGATTATCTGTCCGGTGAATGTATGTCTGATATTGGTGTAATAGTTATGTCTCCTGTAAGTATTGGAATCAGGACATGTCTTGTATGTAAACTGTAGGTGACCCTGGTCTAAGTTTGAGGCCTGTATTTCCTCAGTGTGACATCTGTGGACTCCTCCGGAGTCAGGATGTAAGATAAGATCTGAGCCCTCATAAACCATGGTCCAGGAGAAGAGGTTAGAGTTTGTCCCCTTCCTTCACATCTCTTATCAGTGGGTCTGCTATGCAAGGAAAGAGGATCAATCACTTTGAAAACAGCAGACTGTACATTGCCAGGGACCTTCCACACTCCTTCAGCATGGAAAGAGTGGAATCCCAAGGGTGGGAGGGATGAGGGAGTCTGCAAGGTATAACTAAGACCTTCTCCCTATAGTCAGTGTCACTACCTGGGGGTCTAGCAAATCAGGCTGTAGGCGACGAGAGATTTCTTGTGGAGGACCCCCCCACTTCAGGATTGTAAGATACGGTTCTGTCTTTTTTCCCTTTTTATTTTTGAAATTGCATTTAAAACTTGTGTGTACTTTTAAAATCACTGTAAAATCTTGTAATTATTTTCTAAAGCTCTGTAGTATTTCTAGGAATAAATAATACATATTCCCAGTTCTGGTTCTGTGTTCCTAAGACTCATTAGCCTCGGAAGAGAACGGCTGAAAAACGTTACCATTGTTATCTTGTATTGTATGGTCAGGGGCGAGCCAAGCCGCCCCTTGCGCAGTTTCAGGCGCTAAACTCAGGTTTTGGCTGGTGGCAGTGTACCTCAAGGAAAGGACCCGAGTGTCCTGAGTGAACCCCAGTCACGGCCGGCGCTGCTCAGATTGACGTATCGGAGCAGGCGACCGGTGGGTCCGTGACATGACCTAAGAAGTCTCGAAAGCTTGCATTTTAACAACATTTATTTTTGTTAGCCATTAAAAGGTATCATATTTGCTAGATTGCTATTTTGTTTTTCTCACTGAGGAACAATAAAACTTTTCTTATCAACTGGCTAACACGGTACCAAACTTTTTTCTTTTGACTATAGTACAGGGTAAACTTACTGTTGGTAATAAGTGGTTTTAAAAACAAGCATACCCATATTTTAGGCAGACTCACATCAGCTTTAAAAGTGAATGAGGGTTAGAAACATTGGTGGGTATAGTTTACACACTATTGGCACACTACACAGGAGTGTAATAATTGTTTAGTATGTAAATGAACACATTGTAGCACTACACATAGTGGGCAAACATTTCTATATATATTAAAATGTACTTACCAAGTAGCCAGCCCTCCGGCATTTGGTGGTCCTGGAATCGGTCCCAGAGGGCTGAGTGACGCAGAATATAGGCATCATTGTAGTTCCCTAGGTAGCCTGAAACCACACTTGGCATTTTTAGGTTGGCATCACATACCACCTGCACGTTCAGAGAGTGACGCCCAATCCGATTGACCCAGACACTGAATAGTTGACACCCCATAAGGGTCCAAATCATCTCTTAGCTGCTCATGTAAGTTCAAAAGGTTATTGCGGTTCAGCCGAAACATCCCCACAACCTGTTGATCAGAGAGGGAGTCCAGGTACAGCCTAGCACGATACCTACATGAAGCACGCTGTACTCAGGGTACCTGGATCTGGTGTGCAGCTTCCTCCCTCCTCCTGCACAGCTCCTCCAAACTATCAAAGTCACAAACAGCCAGCTCCACACGCCTTTGCACAATCTACATCTTTCAAACCCTCACAGGTGTCCTTAATGATGTTTGGGTATACGTAGGGGAGTTTATGAATAAAATTGAGGACACCTGTGACAAAATTAACCATTTCTGCACCTGACCAAAGTTGCTTTTGGATCAATTCGCCCATCAGGACCTGGTCTGTATCAATGGTGATTTTTAGACACTTTTGAAATGCGAATTCTGTTTGCGCATTCCATTAAATAAGCAATTTGCATACTTTTCTATGGGAAAACATCTGGATGCGATAAAAATGCGAATTGAAACTGGCAAGTGAGAAAATGCGAGTTATCGCACAAAATGTGCGAATTACAGGACTTAGCGCACCCTATTAAGTAAGCGATTTCAACAAAAAGTGCCATAACGCCATTTTGTTGCCTAAAAACACACAAATTCAACAAGCGCATCCTATTAAATGTCCCCCCCCTTTGTGGAATGCCTAAAAATCGTAAGTTTTTTCTACGATTTTCGATGTCATCGATTTTATCTGTCAGCCATTGAATTTGTTTCAGGTTTATTTGTTCTTGATTGTATGACTCCGAAACCTGATATTCTAAATTGCTTACCCTCGGCTCTAGTTCTGTTATTCTAGATGTATTTTCAGCTATTTTAGCCAAAGTAGAATCTAGGGTAGCCTGTATCATATCTAAATTTTGTCAATGGTTGGTAACATTTTTGCTGACAGATCTGACATTATAGATTCTCCCATTCTTCCCTCTGTTCTGAATGGGTAGGTGTGGAGGCTGGGGTAAAATTACTGTGTTTGAGTCTGCTTTAGGGATATCACTGGTGCTTTCACAACGTTCTGTTTTTGTTTTCCCATCTCTGAGCAAGCTGCTACAGGGGACTGTTTACTACCTCCAGATCTCGACATATATCTCTCCATCACCAAGAGACTCTTCCCACAGACCTTACCCCTCAACGTCTTGTTTTGTGCAAATACACCTCTGTCAACAATAATTTCAGAGAGAGAGGAAAAAAAGAAAAAAAAAGAAACAACCCAAATATCAATACTGTATATAGAGAGTCCACAGACTTTAAACCTAAAGGAGCAGTTTGGCCAAGCCTCAACAAGTGTAACCCCCAATAATTAAGCTACAAGCCTACCCTTTGCCAGGCCCGACTTGCCGACTTGCCCACTCCCTTTGAAAGATGGTTGTTGGCCCATGCCCCAACAAGACCCACAGGAATTTTAGGCTTAAAACTCCGTCCAATATAGCCTAGTTGGCCCGTGCCCCAACAAGCATAGTCCCACAGGAGAAAACTCAGTCTAATCTAACCCAGTTGACCCGTGCCCCAAGCGAAGTCCCACATAAATTTTAGGCTTTTTTCAGAGAGAGATCTGTTCTCATCTCTATGCAAACAAAAGCTTAATTGAAGTGCAATTCCAATAGACACAGTCCTGCTAGGGATTTTTGGTCTATTTGCAACAACCTGCATGGATATCAACAGCACCCCCCCCCCCCGGCTCTGTGGCGCCGGTCAACCCCGCTTTCTAGAGCCGCTGTACTGTTAGAACACGACCAAAATAGCTTCAAGAAAACCTCCAAGTATAGTCCAACAATGTACAGTTATCCACACTGAGGTACAGTCCCGAAAAAGAAAGGAGTCACCTGCTCTCACCCCTCAGAGGACAAGGATACGGGGATGTATGTCCAGGGAATTACTTCAGTTGAATTGAGTGTCTAATAATGAATGGCGTACCTAATAGGGTACCAACTTTGCCTTCACAAAAGCAGCCCACAGTTTAAATAGCAGCAATGTTGCAAGCGCCTGTCTCTCCCGTCCGAGGGCAGGAGTCCACACAGCAATCAGGCAGCTCCAGCCAAACTGAGCGGCTTATAATAAATAGCTTGCTTTAAGCGAGACACAGAGTCCCCGTCCGTCCAGAATAGTCAATAATAATTAGGCCACAATATTACCAGCAGCGGGCCTCTCCCTGGTCCCCGGTCCAGGCAGCCAACAGTTAACCCCAGGGGGCCAGGAGCAGACAATCCAAGAGATACAATCAGTTTGAGGAGAGCTGCTGTATGATTAAAACATGTGCCAGCTAGTTTTAAAGAGACCCCTGAGTTTAATTTAGTAATTTTCTACACAAGACACAGTCCCAGATGTCACAGTGTCCTGATTTTATCAGGAGGGAGAATGCAGGGGTTGATATTTGCCCACAACATCAAGCATTCAATACTAGCCGGACTGTACAACTAAGAGCAAGCAGCTTACTTTATGAAGCACAGAGTTGCTGGTGGGTGCAGTGTAGGGCTTTACAGGTCCCTTGCAGGGCACGTTCTCTTTTTTTTTTCTCACCCCCAATACAACAGTCTCCTGCCGCTGGGCAGTTACCTCTCCGGGCAGGTGCTTCTCCGTCCCAAGGATTCCCCTTCACCACCGGGGTTACTTACTTTGTATGATCCTCGTCAGGAAAACCTCTGCCGAGACAGGAGCTACCAGCATGGTCCCCCAGGACATCCGTCCTGGTCTCTGTGTCAGGAGGGTAGCTTTGTGCTGTTGTCTCCCTGACTGGGCAGACACACCTCTCCTCAGCGCCGGATGAACCCTCCAGCCGTTGTGACCATCAGGCTTTCTGTATGTTGTCGCCTGCTGCTTGTCTGCTCTCGTCTGCTCCACCACCCAGGTTCCTGGCCGTGCTCGCTCTCCTCTGAACCTCCAAC
Organism: Crinia signifera; assembly: GCF_055691185.1. NCBI lineage: Eukaryota > Metazoa > Chordata > Amphibia > Anura > Myobatrachidae > Crinia > Crinia signifera. The sequence goes on from NC_139220.1 coordinate 150,776,447, forward strand.
CAATCCAGCGTCCCCACTGCACAGCGTGCTCAGGTTTGGGGTGGTCCGCACAAGTGATACCCCGTGTGCTCTCTCTGATCTAGCTCGTGACAGGTGTTGCTGCCGGACGCTGCCTCCCAAGGTAGCCGAGGCCTCCCTTGAGCACACCTGGAGCACACCTAAAACGCGTCCGCTGCTTGCGCTCCGCCCACCAGAAGTCATTACTGGGAAAGATCTGGCTGGTTGGAACTAAAATCTGGTAATATCTGATTGACTAATTTTGGCAGTGTTTCAGCATTGTAATAGGATGAGAGATTCAGAAATTGAGAGATTTGGTAAGAAATCTCCAGGTTTATTTTAAAGCGGCAATCATTTACATTTGAAAATCAAACTGGTTCTGCAGTGTAAATGTCACTTTAAAAAAACCCTGGAGATTTCTTAGCAAATCTCTCATTTTCTGATTCGCTCATCCTATTACATTTCACCCCAGGTCTTTTCTTCACAAACAGCACAGCAGTTTATTCAGAAGCTCAAACATGGTTATACAGCAATCAAATCTTCTCCTCTCTACAGCCCAATATTCATATATACTGTATGTATGTATATATATATATATATATATATATATATATATATATATGTATATATTATACAAGACTGTGTGCCAAATATTTTCCAGATGTCTGGATCAATGCATAATCCAAACAGAGGGCACTCACCAACAAAGTTCCATCATATTCATAAGTCCTCATTTCGAACCAACAGGTCCCTTTGGCTCAGTGGCGTAGCTACGTTTTGGGCGCCCCCCGCTGTTGGGGGGGGTGCCCCTGCCGCTGCCGCCGCCCGGCCAAGCACCCCTACCCCCCCCCCGCCCCGCCGCCCATGCAAACCCCCCCTCAATCCCCCACAGCCTTACCTATCGCGCTGGTCCCGGCGGCTCCGTTCTTCTGCTGAGGACCACCAGAAAATGGCCGCCCCCATACAGCAGACAGTTTTAGAGAACTGTGTGCTACATGGGGGCGGCCATTTTGTGGTGGTCCTTAGCAGAAGAACGGAGCCGCCGGGACCAGCGAGATAGGCAAGTCTGCGGGGGATTGGGGGGGGGGTTTAACTATAGCACCGCAGCTCCCGGCACCCCCACATGCACAGCGCCCCCCCCCCCCGCTGTTGGGGGGGGGGTGCCGCTGCCGCCGCCCCGCCAAGCACCCCTACCCGCCCCGCCGCCCATGCAAACCCCCCCTCAATCCCCCACAGCCTTACCTATCGCGCTGGTCCCGGCGGCTCCGTTCTTCTGCTGAGGACCACCAGAAAATGGCCGCCCCCATACAACAGACAGTTTTAGAGAACTGTGTGCTACATGGGGGCGGCCATTTTGTGGTGGTCCTTAGCAGAAGAACGGAGCCGCCGGGACCAGCGAGATAGGCAAGTCTGCGGGGGATGGGGGGGGGGGGGTTAACTATAGCACCGCAGCTCCCGGCGCCCCCACATGCACAGCGCCCCCCCGCGGTGGCGGGGGCTGCGGTGCTATAGTTACGCCGCTGCTTTGGCTACCTTATACGCTAGTGTACTGATGTGCTGTTTGCTGTCTTGACAAAGGACCTGTTGGTTCGTTATATATATAAATATATATATATTCAGGTAGTCGGGATTATTTCAGACCCCAGTGCCGCGGTCCTCTCTGTGTTTATATATATATATATATATATATATATATATATATATATATATATATATATATATATATATGAACCCAATATTCCAACTCGTGCTCTATGTACAAATAGATTAACCTTATTTGTCAAAAAGGTTTGGCAGCCTTTACCACAATGTCCCCAGAGGGATAAGGGATCCCAACAACCATATAACACCCAGTTGTGGAATGGCGCCTTAAATTAATAAAAGTCCATAAATATGGTGGTCCAATCTCCAGTGAAGCACTCAAAGCAGTTCTCTCGATATCTTTATTTTCAGAAAGTTGTTCCAGACACAAATAAAGATGTACAGAAACGTCCCAACGCGTTTCGTCTTAAAAAGACTTCATCAGGGGAACAGTTTTGTGTCTTCAATTTAATACAGATTTCCAACAAGCAATGGAAATTTTGGGGAGGTGCCTCCTCCACTCGGAGTCCTTTATTAGGACTATCTTAGATCCGTTAGCCTTCACAGAATTCTAGGCCGCGGGTACTCAAATACTGATGTGAGTATGCTTAAGTATAAATAACCCAGTGTTGTATCTTCCCTGCAGGACACAGTGATTTTTGAAAAAGACCCATTGGTTTGCTGCTGCATATTTTGAATATGCTGTTACCCATTTCAACTATTGGATCTGACAAGTTGTAATACTTGGCAACTCATTAAAGTACTGGCAGGGAAGGACATTTAAGTGGATATTAACCCCTTCCTGACACAGCCAGTTTTTGCCTTCCTGACAGAGCCCTTTTTTTCAAATCTGACATGTATCACTTAAGTGGGGATAACTTTTTTTTGCTTTTACTTATCCCAGTGATTTTGAGATTGTTTTCTCGTGACACATTGTACTTCAAGTTAGTGGTAAATTTTCGTCGATACAGTCTGTGTTTTTTTGTGAAAAATACCAAAATGTCGTAAAAAAAAATGGAAAATTTAGCAATTTGCAAAAAGTTAAATTTTCTGCTTGTGAGACAAATAATCTTACCACTCAAAATAGTTAATAACTAACATAGACCATATGTATACTTTATGTTGCCATCATTATTTCAACCTCATTTTCATTTTTTTGGACACTAGGAGGCTTAAAATATGAATAGCAAATTCTCAAATTTTCAAGAAAATTTCAAACACTGATTTTTTTAGGGACCAGTTCAGTTCTGATGTGACTTTGAGGGACTTGTATGTGAGACACCCCCATAAATGATGCCATTTCAAAAACTGCACCCCTCACAGTATTCAAAACAGCATTTTGGAAGTTTGTTAACCCTTTAGGTGTTTCACAGGAATTAAAACAAAGTGTAGGTGAAATTTCAAAACTTCATTTTTTTTGCAGATTTTCAATTTTAATACATTTTTCTAAGGAACACAGTAGATTTTACTAGAGAAATGTGACTAAAAATTGATTCCCCCAATTCTTTTGTTTTCATAAATATCCTATATGTGGCCCTAGTGTGCACGTTGACCAAACCACAGGCTTCATAATAGAAGGAGCACCTACTTGATTTTGGAGCCTCCTTTTTATGAGATTATTTTTTAGGTACCATGTAGGTTTCTAGGCACCATAAGATGCTAAAAGTTAGTAACCTCCCCCACAAGTGACCCCATTTTGCAAACTACACCCTTCAGGGAATTCATCTAGGGGTATAGTGTACATTTCAAACCCCCAGGGGTTTCACCAATTTTGATACAACTGGGCTGTGAAAATGAAAAAATTTAATTTTTCATTTTCACAGCTCAGTTGTATCAAAATTGGTGAAACCCCTGGGGGTTTGAAATGTACACTATACCCCTAGATGAATTCCCTAAAGGGTGTAATTTGCAAAATGGGGTCACTTGTGGGGGGGGTTCCACTGTATGGGTGCTTCAGGGGTCATTCAACCAGAATCTGTGCTGCAAAATCCAAATATCACTCCTTCCCTTCTGAGTCCTGCCATGCACCCAACTGGTATTTTTTGGTCACATGTAAGGCATTGCCATACTCGGGAGAAATTGGGGCACAGATTTTGGGGTGCTTTGTCTCCTTCATTCCTTGTGAAAATGAAAAATTTTGAGCCAGATCTGCATTTTTGTGTAAAAAAATGTAATTTTTTACACAAAAATGCAGTTCTGGCTCAAAATTTTTCATTTTCACAAGGAATGAAGGAGACAAAGCACCGCAAAATCTGTGCCCCAATTTCTCCCGAGTACGGCAATGCCTCATATGTGACCAAAAAATACCATTTGGGTGCATGGCAGGACTCAGAAGGGAAGGAGTGATATTTGGTGGTGGAATGAATGGTGGGTGCTATGTCGCATTAGCAAGACCCCCGAAGCACCAATACAGTGGAACCCCCCCACATGTGACCCCATTTTGCTCACCAGCTTTGGGAGGGGGGCTGGCGCTGCGGCTGGTGGGGGGGTGGGAGGGGTGCTGACGCTGCGGCAGCCGGGTGGGTGGGAGGGAGGGGGGGCTGCCGGGTGGGAGGGGGGCTGGCGATCGGTGGTGATCGGTGCTGTACTTAACAGCACCGATCACCACCGATCACTGTGTTACCGAGCGGCTTAGCCGCCGGTAACACAGGAAACGCTGTGATTGACTGTTCACATTTGAACAGCCAATCACAGCGATCGCAGACCGGGGGGGCATCCCTGCCCCCCCTGGGCAGCGAGGGGGGATGTCTGCTGTCAGGGACAGCAGACATTTCCAAACTGTCACCGCGTCTATAGACGCGGGGACAGTTTAAAGCCATGACGTATATATACGTCATGTGTCGGGAAGTACATCCCGGCCATGACGTATATATACGTCAAATGTCGGGAAGGGGTTAAAGTCACTGGGTTATTTATACTTAAGCATACTCACCATCAGTATTTAGAACCAGTATACCAGTATATATAGTTAGTAGTACTATATAGTTAGTAATTTTTAGGACAGAGCAGGTTGGTGGATTCGGCTCTGCTTAATTTTAAATATTATTAGTTTGAACCTATATATTTTTAGTGAAATTTTTAGTGAAATGGTAAGGATTTGGGATACGGTCATTGGGTCACCAGCATGTTGGTCGACAGTTATTAGGTTGACGTGGGGTTCTTCACATTTTTTGAGCCGACATGTGCCGACAGGTGGTATTTCATGCCCTATAATCCACTAATCCACTAATACATGGCAGGAGAATAAAATAGTGTGCCAAGCGTAGCGAGGCACCGTGCCCGAAGCATGGCGAGCCATGCGAGGGGACGCAGTGCTACATTTCAGTGTCCATGTCGACTGTGTTGACATTCGGGACAAAAAAATTGAAAAACACCATGTTGAACTTTTGACTGTTGACCTACCCCCATGTAGATTTAATGACCCTGTCGACCTAACCCATGTCAACCTAGACTCATGTCTACCTAAGTGCATGTCGACCCGATTCTTATATTTAATGAATATATTTACTTATCCTGATATAATGTGACCCGGAAGTGATTTTGACACTCTGTGTTTACAAGCTATACCGGAGTCTTCTCAAACAGTGTTTATTCAGGTATTATACTATTGCTGTATATTTATCCCCATTGCTTTTTAAGTTATAAGTCTGTCTCCGAGTCTTACCATTCATTTTTTATGCTATTTTAAAAGTTTTTTACTTGTATACCTTTCATGTGTGGGCAATCATTTTCTAACAAGGTCAATCCAGACCAATTAAGGAGGGTATTTATACCCAGACCAAACCATGTGGCAGTCACCTTGAAAAAGCTGTCCTGGAGTGACAGCGAAACCGGTTGGTGTCACCTCAGGGACCTGTCAGAGATTTGCCAACCCCATCCTGCTTAATCTCTGGATCTGCACCAGCACTTTCCTGGCAATTGGACTTTATTTTCCAGCACATTGCACTTTATTGAGGAGTATTCACCGTCCAGTCAAAGCAGACTTTGACCCCTCTTGAGAGCAGTGAGGAGAAGTAACATTCGGGAGTGCCATCCAACAGGCATAACAGTCTTCTAGAGAGGATCCCCCCAAATTGCAGCCCCCCAAAAGGACTGGGAAACCTCCACTTATTGCTTGGATTACAAAAATTCTGGACTCCATCTTCCTCCTCCTGCACCAGTGCCGGGACTGTATGAGTGACCAGAGCAGGTTATATTACCCCCTCATCATTCTGCTGACAGGTTCCCCCCCTTATTTTATATATTTGCCACACTGTGTGTATGTATATATATATATATATATATATATATATATATATATATATATATATATATATATATATACATTTTTTTATATTACATGTGAATAATAAATTGTTTTGTTATACTTTTATCCAATTGTGTCATTAAAACAGCGCTGCAAATTATCTCTTTTTCGCTTACATTTTAAAGGGTTTGACTAGCCCTTTTTTGCAGCAGCTAACATTGGGTAAACAGCCCAGATTAAGCGCTCTACACAGTTTACTGTATTTCTTTGGTGTCAAACTAATGACTGTCGACCAACATGCTGCGAATTAGATGGCATAGTCTACCCCTCAAGGCCTTTTCCAGTAAAAGGTCCTTCCTCTTGGTTTGCATGGGGCACCAACCACTTTCCAAATGGTGAAGAACAAGGTACTGAAACCAAATACTGCCTATATGGCAACCTATCTAGATGATAGTTATACACTTCCAGGACTGAAGACTACATCTTCATAAGGTTAATGTGGTACTCTGTAGTAGCCCAAAGAGAGGCTAATTATTTGGGTTACATTGTTGGACAGGATCAGGTGAAACCTCAGATAGTAAAGCCTAAAACCAAGTCATATTTGAAAACTTATAGGTGCCATACATATGTGATGGATTTGGGCAATTCCACAATCCTCTGACACTGAGTTTGGGATATGGGGAAATTGAACATGGATTTACATGATTTGCCTGATCCTGACCAGAATATAATCCCGTATGGCAAATCAGGGAACAGGGAACATGTAGAATTTCCTGAATTCCCAAATGAAACACCTGTCATCGATGGCAGCCGATCAGCATTTTTTAATGAATGGTTCAGATCAGAAAATCTGGAAAATGCAGGTCAGATTTATGCAGGGGCAGGTTGGGCCACAGAGATAGCAGTTAAGTTTCTGCTGGAACAGAGTCATGCCACCCTGCAGAGCCAGCCTGGCTCACAATATCTGCCAGCTTCACCTGATTCATTCTTCTGCTGAGCCTGCTGCCATACTTCCTGGGATTGTGTTCCACTGTGTGGAACACAAACTGGAAGCTTCAACCAGGAGGCAGGCTACTCTGTTGTTGCATGTCATCACCTGAGAGCCGCTCCATGGGGCTGAGAGGAAGATTGGTCCAGACAGTGTAGCCAGTGTATCCCTTAGGGACCTCCAGTGGAGAGATGTGAGCAAGAAGCCAAGCAGACAGAATTGGGAGAAGTGATGGACGGCCCACCACACAACAATCAGAAAACCAGGAGCACCATTGGTTCAGGAAGCAGCTCTACTCAATGACTGCCAGAACCAGAGCTGCAGTAGATGTAAGCCGGAGAGCCCTGCAAACTTGTTGCTTAATATTATCTACTACAATACATCCATGCTCCTAGATTTTAAATTGAAACATGTCTAGAGTTATACTTGAAAACAATGAAAGTAACATAATTGACACATTTCCCAAAAAATTTCCCACAAATTTACTTCCAACACAATGACATAATTCATATTAGCAGTGTATTTTTTTATACCGATTAAAAGTTTCTCTTTTTAAAGTTAGACATTTACAATGTATTTACATTTTAAAATTCTTAAATATAAAAACGAAGATCTTAAATTAATGTAATCAAAGTTTTTATTAATTTGATGTTGTTTATTTTGTAACCTTAATATATTTCCAGCCAAATAAATATTTTCCCAAAGATACAAAGCATCGCAGAAGCACGGTTGTTTTTCGATTACTTACAACATGTTCTCGATGTTTATCATGCCACAAAACATAAATACTGTACATCAACCTGGTGGTTTCTGCATGGCAAATGCTGTGTATATTTTTGTGCATGTTAAGGGAATTTTAAAGAATTTATGTGCTAGAAATAATATGTCATCTAACCAAGCAGAAGAGCATGGTGTCTGATCAAATAGTCATCAGAGTTGCATTTTTCTGCACAAAAGTGCTTGTAGTCCATATAAGTGATCATCACATGGGACCATCTAATGCAAAAATGAGTCTTTCATGTACCCTAACTGCTTCAAGCTGTCTAAGGCAACTTTTAAATCTGAATAACAAACATGAATGAGCTTATTTTCCAATAGAAAAAATTGAAAAGTTGTGTACAGGAAATTGTCCTAAATGTAACTCTTAAACCATACAAGCAAAATACTTTTATTGCAGAGATGTTGTCCTTGTACAGAGTAGACTGGTTTAACCATTTACTGGCTGAAAGTACTGCACAAAAAAAATATATAAAGCATTACATTTTATACCCATTTCACATCGCACTTTTAAAACGGTATATTGCCGTTTTTTTTTCCATTTTAAAACGTTTAAGGCTGCAATGTGAAAGTGCCAGAGTTGATTTACCGGTTAAAGTTAACCGGTATTTCAACACGGTTAAAAAGCAGAGTCCTTCACGTTTTAAAGCCGTTTTTTGGCAGTTTGAACAGCTCTATTTCAATGGCTTTAAACGTGTCCCTTGGGGGTTAAACGGGTTGAATGTTTGAATGGTATTAAATGATTTTTAAATCGGTTTTCACCTGCAATGTGAAAGGTCTCAAGGCTCTGACCCGTTTTAAAGTCCCATTTAAGAATACCGTGTCATTACCCATTTCTGCAATGCGAAAGCAGTATTACTGTATTATCCTTCAAATAAACTTATTATTATTATTATTATTATTATTATTATTATTATTATTATGAGACTGATACATTCCCAATGTATGAATTGGGAATGTATAATAGTTGATAATATGGTGTGAAAACCGTTAAGCTCATGATGCACTGTTATACTTGTCCAAGCCAGTCAACTACTGTAAATTAATGCTAAGTACAATAATTGTTCTGTGTACAGTATATTATTGAATGATGATTGTTCACAGTCTGAAAAGAGTGGGTAAAGGTAAAGGCCATTCCTAACTTTACCCTTATTGTATATGGGGCCTAATTCAGACCTGATTGCAGGAGAAAACCATTGCAAAACCATGTGAGCAGATGTAACATGGGCAGAGAGTATAACCCCTTTCACACCAGAAGCAAATTACTGGGTTAAAGCTTTTTAACCCAGGAATTTGCTGAAAAACCCAGGTTTTTCTTTGGTGTGAAAAGGTCAACACGGGTCTTAAATTCCGGCACTCTGACCTTGCTCTTGACCAGGGTCAGTGAGCCGGGATTTAAGACCCGTGTTGACCATTTCACACCACAGAAAATCCTGGGTTTTCATCAAATTCCCGGGTTGAAAAGCTTTTACCCGGTAATTTGCGGGTGGTGTGGATTGGGGTCAGGCTCCACCCAGCACTCAAAAATACAGAGTAATTGCCAGGTGGCTGGTGTTAAAGGAGTATTCGATTTGGGTGAGTTATTTTGAGTAAATACTGGCTGCTTTATTCTTACACTGCAATTTAGATTTCAGTTTGAACACACCTCACCCAAATCGAACTCTATCTGCACGTGTTACATCTGCTACAGCTGCAGTGCACAAAAAATTTAGGTAGCCCACAGGAAGGGACTGTGCCAACCCTGTTCCCTCTTTGCTCACCCCCAGAAATCCCTCACCAGCACATTCATCTGCATTCTAGCTATCTTGATCTTCAGCTACTTTTTCATGTTGTCTGCTCCTGTTTGTGTGCTGGGGAACTTCCTGGATAGGTCACCTGACAGTACTTCAAGTCATGCACCCCTCTTCGAGGCAGATGTGATAGTTGCTTCCCATGTTTTTTTGCAGAATGTCACAGTGCAGTTCTGGAGAGTCTTGTCTGTCAGTCTTCATCTGTGAATTCTGTCTGCCAGCTTCTGTGAGGATGCCATCCATTCAACCAGTTGCCTTGAGATTCCATTTACACTTGCCTTCGGGCATTAGTTACTTCTACCCTTGCCTTCTGGCATGAGGTTCCATCTGCCCTTGTCTTCTGGCACGAGGTCCCATCATCCCTTGCCTTTGGATATGAGGTACCTTCTGCTCTTGCCTTCAGGCATGGGGTTCCACCTGCCCTTTCCTTCGGGCGTGAGGTTTAATCTGTCCTTGACTTTTTTGAGCATAAGACAATACCATCAAGGGGAGGAAATCTTGCTTGTCTTCTAGGTGTCCATTTGATGCCCACTGCTCGTTTTGCTTCAATAGGGATTTTTACCAATTCCATGCTCTGGTGTGCCAATGCCACACATAATTACAAACAGAATCCTCAATCCCTGCCACTCCAGTGCGTGTGGTGACATACCACACAGAGGTGTCCTGTTTGTGTTCCTTGTTTTGTTTGTCTGCCATTGTACAGGAAATACAGATGTATGTAATTTGAAGTTTTGTGTGTGTGTGTGTTTGTGTGTGTATTAAACATATACTGTATCACTGGCCTTACGATTTTACCACCTTGCACCAGAGAGCCCATTCAACTGGTTGAAGTCAGTAGCTCCAGTGCCTCACAATATCAATCTTATATTTTGGTTTATGTATTTATATTTGTAGAACATCTGCAAATATTAGAATATACTGGGCATCTGTGTTTTAGTTGCTTACCTGCAAGACACCAAACAACCAAACACTTTAATAACAGCAAGAACATCCACCATGTTAATAAAGTAATAAAGATCAACCCAGAAGTGAAAGACTCACAAGCAGACAGCAGAATGGAAAGAATAGACTCGCAATGCTGAGCATAATATAAGAACATCAAATTGCATTTGTCTGAAGAACCCCTCAGGATCTTTAGGTTTTGTAGACAATTTCAACATGGACAAAAGCGCCTCAAGTGTACAGCATCCTATGTGTGAATATAGACTATTACTAGCAGACGGAAGTTGTCAGTTTCCATGAATACATGCTGTGTCTTTGGTAACTAACGGGCATATTTGCCTAAATAATTTTTACGAAAATAACGTGAAAAATGTTTCACATTTTAAATGTGGAGTAGGATTCACAAATCTCTTCTCCAAGCCCTTACTTTTATATTTTTTAGTAATCAGATTGCATTTCCCTTGCTTGTAATAGGAAATGTAATCTGTCCATATTTACTAAAATAAAAATGTAAGAATAAAAAAAATAGGGGGCGTGGCCACGGCGGCAATGGAGTAGGACGCAGATCTGTATGCTCTCTGTTAAATTATCCTGCTGCGATATCCTAACCATACTACAGCCAGCCTTTAATGTGTTAATCGGCTCCCTGAGCCATCGCTGATTATATTGAGTCAAATTTCAATATATTAATGAACAGCTAAGACACCGGGTGAAGTGATCCGGCTCTGTCAGTGATAATATCCCTCAGGCCACGATCGCCATTTTGACAGTTGCAGCTGTTTACCTGCTAGGAGCTTCAGGAGGTCAGGAGCAGCTCCTGCTGAGTCCCCTGCTGCCGAGTGAAAAACAAGAGGGCAGCGCAGTCCAAAGCAGTGAGTCTCCAGCATATATAATACATATCAGCGCTCTGGTCCCCTGTCACAGCCTGTAATCGGAGTAGCCATCTTGGAAGCATATGTCATACAAGTGTCGTGGGAGGAGACTAGCTAATGATGCGCAGACAGCTGATGTTTAACCCTTGATGATACAAGCATTTGTGTTGGGTACATCAGCCAACAATAAACACCACTAAAGTATATTATAAACATCAGTCTTCGCTCCTATTGTAAAAGAAAAGCAATAGAAAGATATAACTCTGCATCTGTATTAATTTACATTAAAATAGACAGCTTTGCCCAGAATAGGAGCGCCATCTGCTGGTCTCTCATCAAAGTGCAGGCAATATCTATTATTTAATAGTAGAACATTATAATGGGTAAAACGCATCAAACAAATAATGCAGCCAAACCAGATCGGCAAACTCGAGCTACAGATAATTCTTCACAGACAAAACAAAGTGAGGATTCTCAGAATAATCCGCCTCTGTTAGATGATATCGGCTCACAGACGACAGCCAGTGCAGCCCCTCATGACGTTACTTTACAGTGTATCCTGGAGGCGGTTACTTCTTGCGAGAAACGTCTCTCAGATAAAATAGAGCTAGTGCAGGGCGATATTTGCCTGCTCAGGCATGATTTGCAAAGTGTTCGTGAGCGAATCAATGAGGCGGAGATTCGTATTTCTACAATTGAGGATTTCAAAGGCCCTGTGCAGGAAAAAGTCTCTAGCTTATGTCAACAAATGTCTGATATGCAGATCAAGATCTCGGATGTAGAAGGGAGACTGAGACGTAATAATGTCAGGTTCGTGGGATTGCCTGAGAAAGTGGAAGGCTCCTCACCAGAATCTTTTTTGGAATCCTGGCTCCTGAGTGTATATGGCAAAGAATGTTTCTCCTCTCATTTTGCGGTAGAACGAGCGCACCGTATTCCATCTAGGCCCTTGCCTCCAGGTGCACCTCCCCGCACATTCATTGCTAGATTCCTTCATTATAAGGACCGTGATGAGGTGCTGAGACAGGCTCGTACCAAAGGTCCATTAGTGAGGGACGGAATAAAGATTAATGTATTCCCAGACTTCGCGATGGATGTCCAAAAGGATAGAGCCAAGTTTCTTCCTGTAAAGCGCAGGCTTCGTGAACTAAATATATCTTATGCAATGCTCTTCCCTGCCAAATTGAGAGTGGTGAAGGATGGGGAATCTCACTTTTTCATTACCCCAAAGGAAGCGGCAGCATGGCTTGATCGTATTGCCCCTGGTCACCGACAATTGGCACCTGATTGACTTTAATATTAAATGTTTTATAATTAAAAAAGGGTCCTAATTGTACAACATATCTAATATAATTGAAAGAGTTAATCTAATAGATATTATATGTATAACTGGGCTGGTTAAACAACAGTTATAAAATTTAGTGATAAACAATTCCGCTACGCTGTAGTAGTATATCAGGAGAGCCCCAATGCATTGGTGGTTCTTAAAGTTATTGTCCCTGTAGTTTAATAATTTTTTGGGGGTAATGTTAGGAGTTGGTTTATTGGGGATCCAAGTATGCCTGAGTTGGGTAGGGTATACAGGGTGGGGGGATGGTATGGAAATTGTAATTTTAGTATTTAATTCATCATTAGGTCATACATTTTTTTTTTTTTTCTCTTTTAGTATTATTATTATTATTATTATTACAATTTTTTTTTTTTTTTTTTGCCTTTACCTTCCTCCTGTTTCAGGAGATTCAAAGCACAACACATGTCTCTTTACCTATTGTGTTATATTATTATTCTGTATTATTACAATTATTATGATTATTATATACCTATATTTTATAAATGGTACAGTTGTTAACCTGGAATGTTAGGGGTATTAATGATAAGGTTAAAAGATCGCTTGTGTTAAACATGGTAAAACAATATGGTCCTGAAATTGTATGTCTCACTGAAACACACCTATATGGGAGTAAGATATTAACCTTAAAACGTCCATGGGTGGGATGGGCCTATCACGCATCACATACTTCCTCCTCTCGTGGGATTTCAGTGCTAATTAAAAAATCAGTGCCCTTTATTTGTAATGCCGTCAAGATTGATCCATATGGTAGATTTGTTTTTTTAGACTGTAAAATTCATTCTACTCCATTATATATATTAGCTGTTTATATTCCCCCGCCATTCTCATATGAAATTTTAAAAATGGCGGCAGAATTTATTGCCGTGTCTCCAAAAACTCCTGTGATATGTTTGGGGGACTTTAATAATTTAATGGATCCTATATTAGATAAATGGAGGGAGACATCTGGGACGGCTAAAAAAATGGGAAGTGACAAATTTGCTAAATTCGTTAGTAGTCTGGGTTGGAGTGATGCTTGGAGAATGAGGCACCCTGGGGAACAGCAGTATTCGTGTTTTTCGTCTAGTTATAGATCCTTTTCTAGAATTGATCTGGCATTGGTTTCTCATTGCCTTTTACCTTTGATAACTAAAATTGAGTACAAAACAAGGGGAATTTCTGATCATTCACCCCTTATGATAAATATAGATGTTAATAGCCCTAGAGGGAAAACCTACTGGAAACTACATCCATCTTGGCTGTTACAGATGGGAGCAGGATGTGAGCTTGAAGCGCTGTGGTCTGATTACTTTACGGATAATATTGGATCAGCCTCTACGGCTGTTGTCTGGGACACCTTTAAGGCCTTCATGAGAGGGACCATAATTAAAAGAGTTGCAGATCTTAAATTATTCTATAGGGAGAGGGAGGCGAAATTGGAGTCTGCATGTCGTTCTTTGGAGTCAGAGTATCTAGGGGATGGCTTGGAGGAAACTCGTATTAAGTGGTTAGCATCACAGGAAGATTGGACGGCTCATCTCACTGACAGAGTAAACCGACGGCTTCTGTTTCAGTCTCACTCACATTACACGTATGCAGACAGAACAGGAAGTTATTTAGCGCATCTGGTTCATTTAGACCGACCATGCATGACGGTTACTGAACTTGTAACGAGTAATGGCATAACTGTCTCTACTGTTCCTGACATTGCAGATACCTTTCTTTCTTTTTATAAATCTATTTATACCTCTAAGTTTTCATGCACTGAGAATGATCTAAAGACCTATGTACAAAATGCTGCCCTTCCTTGCTTGTCTCAAGATGATCAATCCCTTTTAGATGCCCCATTTACATTAGAAGAAATAGAATGTGCAATTAATTCCTTCCCTGATGGTAAAGCTCCTGGCTCTGATGGCATTCCAGTGGAGGTGTATAAGAAACATGCTAAAATGTTCGTCCCAAAGTTTCTAGACCTTTTTAATAGACTGAGAGAAGAAGGTGGATTCTCAGACTCCATGTCTGAGGCGGTCATAAATGTAATACCCAAGCCAGGAAAAGACACTAAATTTCCTGAATCATATCGCCCAATCTCTCTGATTAGCACTGATGCAAAGATTCTGGCAAAAATATTATCTATACGACTAAATAGGGTTATAACTAGGGTGGTGCATCCAGACCAGACTGGTTTCATGCCGGGGCAATCGACTTCGGTTAATGTTAGACGTCTATACTCGCATCTACAGGCCTCTCATGGGGATGAGTCCACCTCTGTCATTGTGTCACTGGATGCGGCAAAAGCCTTTGATTCAGTGGAGTGGCCGTTCCTATGGGAGGTTATGAGATGTATGGGAATGGGACCCATTTTTTTGAAATGGGTTCAGCTACTTTATTATAAACCTACTGCCCGTATATCAGTAAACAGATACATTTCTACCCCATTTTCACTTTCGCGTGGCACTCGGCAGGGTTGCCCATTGTCTCCTGCTCTTTTTGCTTTGGCAATAGAGCCACTGGCATGCCTTCTCCGGGCACATCCAGGAATTTCAGGCCTTCAACTGAATAGTCGGGTTGATACAGTTGCATTGTATGCGGATGACTTGATGCTTTTCCTTAAAGATTATACGGTTTCCATGCCGGTGGTACTTCAAGTAATAGAAACATTTGGGAAATACTCTGGTCTTACTATAAATTGGGCCAAGTCTTCCATCCTTCCTCTTAAGGGTCAGCCCCCTATCATACCCCATATTCCACTTCCATTACAGTGGGTTACCTCGTTTAAATATTTGGGTGTGTGGGTGTCTAATAATATGCAGGAATTTATCTCACTGAATGTAATGCCCCTCTTCGCCTATTTAAAAGATAAGATCAGGTTGTGGTCTAAACTTCCTCTGACATTAACTGGAAGAACTAATTTAATAAAAATTATAGTGCAACCAAAATTTCTATATATATTTCAACAGGCCCCAATATATCTCCCAAATGCTATTTTTAAGAAACTTAACAGTATGGTCTCTTCCTTGATTTGGAGGAATAAGAGGCCTCGCATAAAATTAGATGTACTAACCAGATCCAAAGCATCAGGTGGTCTAGCACTTCCAAACTTTAGACTATATTATTATGCGGCTCAGTTATCTCATTTGAGACTATGGCTTCAGGAATGTCCCTCAGATTCCCTACCAAGCTTACTGGTTTATGAAATGAAACATGGACTTTCACCCGTCCAGACATTGTTTGGTGACATCTTTTCACATAAAAAGATACCACTTGTTATTCAGGCTCAAAAAATATGGAGAGAGGTACATGTTTTAATGAAGTTTCAGGATGTTGACCCAGACACTCCTTTATGGAATTTTCTAAATTATACAAAGCTTTCCTCCCTTGACCCTAAAGTGGTGCGGGGTGTTAGCGAAGTAATATCTGTGGGTCAGCTATATCAGGATGGAGTCTTAAAATCTTTTAATCAACTTAAAGATGAGTCTAATTTTACATCTATGTACTTCTTCAGATATTTGCAACTTCGTCACGCATTGTCTTTGCAGTTTCCTCAAGGCTCTCCTCATATTCAACCCTCTCCTCTAAAAGCATTTCTGTTAAAACTGGGCTATAAACGTGCACTCTCATGTTTATATAATTTTCTTCAAACATATCATCATACTAATGATTTACCAAACCTGCAGCAGAAATGGGAATTAGAGGTGGGTAGGCTGTCTGAGGTTGAATGGAATGAGGCACTTGTATGTCCTCGTAATTCCACTGCTTCAATTAGATTTCAACAAATTCAACTGTTTATTTTACACAGAACCTACCTGACTCCGGTTAGATTAGTACAATTTGGTGGAAGAACTTCTGATATATGTCCCAAATGTAAAAGTAACATAGGAACATTTTGGCATCTATTATGGGATTGTCCGGTGGTTAAACTATTTTGGACTAAAGTGCTTCAAGCTATATCTGTAACAGGAATTCCCTTAAATAACTTAACACCAAGATTTTGCTGCCTTGGGGTATCTGATAAGGATGTCCTGGATAAACATTCTAGACAATATATAATTAATTTGTGTACATTGGCTAAGGTTTGCATAGCTAGACTCTGGATGGATTCATCAGGGCCTGATTTTAAGGCCTGGATTTCGTTGGTGAATGTAACAGTGTTACATGAGAAATATTTATATATTAATCGTAAGGCTGAATTTAAATATTATCGTATTTGGTCCCGATGGCTTTCATCAAAATATTCATCACTTAAGATATAACTTAATTAATAGTAGATCAATTTTTAACTCATGTTAATCTGGAAAAGACATATGTTCAAATGAAAATATACTGATACTGTAAATTATATATATATATATATATATATAATATTTATTAATATTGTATTGCATTGTATTGATGTGTGTTTTTTTTTATATAATTTAATGAATTATTTGTTTATTATTTATTTATTTTGAATTTTTTAATTGTTTATTTATCTAATTATTTATTATTATTTTTTTACTTCATCTCCTCAAAATTTCAGTCGATAAATTTTGTTGTTTGCTATGTTAATCTGTGTATCAGAAATTTAATAAAAATCACTCAATTTAAAAAAAGAATAAAAAAAATAAAATAAAAGAAAACCAGAGGGAGCCTCGTGATACACTATTTCCAAATAGCGTTATTAGGACTTTCCTCCAGTTCCTTTCTCCAGATAGCATTATAAAGGTTTCCCTCCTGTTATCTGCCTGCTGGCAGTGAAAGCTGAACTTAAGGCCCCTATACACTACAATGATTTTGCACCATTTCATGCAATTCTGACCTTTCGGGCCGATATATAATTTGTAAAGTGTGAAATCAAATTTGTTTTTGATCTGATGCGCGGTCCCATGAGTATTGGATAGGTGTCCCTAGATTGCTAGTGCTGCACTATTGATTTGTCAGAATCGCATGGAATTGGATAAAAAATTGAGTGTTATTTGTGCATCTAATATATCGCATGCGATGTATCGCAGGAAGTTTGATCGGTAATTCCATTCTCCCTTGCCCCCTAATTCAGCATATCCGATATACTGTATCTTATGGTATATTTGTATACCATCAGTTATATTGCATGCAATTTATCATGGCTAGATATATCTTATGCAAAAATTGAATGGTCGACAGTGTCTGTCAACATTCAACTGGATCAACCACTATTGGAAGACAGGCACACGACTGACATGTACAAAAGGTCAACATGCACTATGTCGACATTGACAAAAGGTTGACCCAAGCAAAAGGTTGACATGTCTATAGTTCATATGTGAAAAAGTGGAAATTTGTTTTTCACAATTTTTTCCCTTCTTTTAACTTTTTTATTCTTTACGATGCACGTGAACTACAATTGGTAATGGTAAAGAACCAGCGAAGAGAGGTGCAATTCCCAAAGCATGGTGAGTGAACGCATGGTACTAATTGGGGGTCCATGTCAACAGATGTCGATATTGACAACAAAACCTGTGAAAAACTCATGGCAAGCGTTTTATGTCGACCTTTGTCACATCAGCATTTTGCTTGTGTCAAACTTTTGTCTGGGCTGACCTAGTGCCTTTCCCCCACATTGACCTTGTGCCTGTCGACTATTCATAGTCGACCTATTCGCTGTCAAAGTAATTTATTTTGACCCGTTGATCCACACCCATATAATGTTTATGTATTACATATAGGCCCTTATTCTGGTTCACTCGCAAAGGCAAATTCCTTCTCAAATGGAAAAAAAACATGTGCACTGCCGGTGGGGCAGAGATAATTAGATTTGGGTAGGGGTTTACTTCAAAGTGAGATCTATATTGCAGTGTAAAAATAAAGCAGTCAGTATTTTCCCTGCACAGGAACAAAATAACTAATTCAAATCTAATGCTCTCTGCATGTGTTACATCTGCCCCCCTGCAGTGCAAATGGTTTTGTCCATTTGAGAAGAAATTTGTGAGTGAACCAGAATAAGGGCCATAATGTAGCTCTGCTCAAAAGCAGGGAGCAGCCAATTACAGGCAGAAGATTTCTGTGCAGGGATACATGATGATGGGTAAGAGCAGGGCTATTTTTCAGCAGGTTCCAGCAGGAACTAAGGCCCATATTCTAGTTCACTCTTTCTGACAAAATATTTCTTATATGGACAAAACCATGTGCACTGCAGGTGAGGCAGGTTAAAACCCCACCCAAATCTAATTATCTCTGCACAAGTAACACCTGCCTCACCTGCACTGCAGCCTCAGTTCCGGCTGGAGCCTGCTGAAAAATAGCCCTGGGTAAGAGTATTGCTAGGCATGTGTCTTCTCCAGAGGTGAATTGGGGACTAAAAGTGGCCCTGGAAAATATCTGAAAGTGGCCTCACGTGGGCGGCATAAGCCTACTTACAGCCTAATTACAAGGGGTGTATCCTAGCCTGGAAAAAAAGCCGTGTTAGGAACCAGGATCAGTTCAGTTTTGTTTTCTGTCCAGTTTGTGTTTGGCATTTGAGTCACTGGTGGCCTCCAGTGGTAGGTCTGTGCTATATCAGCTCAATATTCTGTGAGCTTAATTCATTCACAAGTCTGCTAGGTAATTAGCTCGTTAAATACAACTTGGGAGCTGCCTGGATCTCTACCAGGTGTAATTAATCACTTGAGCTCTTCATAGAGCAGGCTCTCCTGCAATACTCTGCTAGTGATAGCTTCCAGCTTCCTGTTACCTGTGCAAGTAGTTGCTGTTCTCTATCCACAGCTGGCCACCTGTCTGGTTACTTTTCTGTTGGAGTTCACCAGCAGTCTGCTGGCAATTGTCCATTTCTCCCTGCACTTAGCCCAGTGCAGCCTTCCTGGCCTTTGGCAGTTCCAGCCTGCTTTCACTCAGTTACAGAATCCTGTCTGGCAGCTTCAGCTTCTGCTCCAGTGCTGTCCAGCTGCCTGGTCCCAGCCATCTTCCTCTGTGCTTGTCTGCTGCTGGTATGCTCCCGGGGTGCATCGGTTGGTTGGCAGTCTGTTCCTGGTACTGTAAGTTCCCCGGTTGGGGACCTGGTTCCTTATTCTTGGCTTGATGCCCTCCTGGGCCTTGTTCATCTTTTGTTATTTCATCCCCACTGAGGAACTCAGGGGGGATTCTCCTCAGCAGTTGCTGCGTTCTCAGTTTTCCCGGACCGGGTGGTCCCAGTGGGAATTAATCTGTGTTTCTTGTTCGTGCGCGTCATTAGTCATGTGCTTTTTGGTGTGGTGTATTCTTATATTGTGTATGTGACACGGTCGCAGTTGGTGGGTGACTAGGTCACTGGCGCTATTAGCCTCATTAGCTAGTAACTGCAAGTTGCCTTTTTCCTTTAATTCCAGTTAGGATCCTTTAGTTAGATCATTCTTTTCACTGTACCCTGGGGAGATCCCCGGTTCCTTGTCTATACCTAACACCTGGCTGCACCGGAGCCAGGGTGGGCCTAACTCACCCTTCCAAACGTGGCGGCTACAGGCAAAGCCTAGTTCTTGCAGGAGCCGGTCACCCTACCTGGGGGGTCAACAGAGCTAGTGTAGGATTCCACCGTGGCTGTCCTGAACAGCAGTTCCGGCTACGGGTGCACACGCGAAACCTTAACAAGCCGTGCCCATTACATTACACATTATGCCTGGGTAATGCCCATTACATATTATGCCACACACTGTAATGCCCATGTAACATCATACTACACATACCACACATTACACATTATGCCACACACCATAATGCCCACTGTACCAAACACCATAATGCCCATTACACATTATACCACAAACCATAATGGCCATTACACATTATACCACACACCGTAATGCCAATTACACCTTATACCATACATCATAATGCCAAGTACATGTTATACCACACACTGTAATGCCCAGTACACAGTATACCACACACCGTAATGTACATTACATATTATACCAAACACCATTATGCCAAGTACATGTTATAGCACACACTGTAACTCCCATTACATATTATGCTAGGGGTTTCATGGCAAAAGATGCATCTTCTCCTGGTGGTGCCAGCGTTCCCTTAGCAGCGTAATTATACATTTTGCTCCCCCTCCATTACATTTTAGTGCCCCTAACACGCATAATGCCCTGTAAGTTACACTTACACACATAATGCCCCCTGCAGTGCTGCTTACACACACACAATGCCCCTGTAGTGCTGCTTATATGCATAATGCCATGTGAGGTGTGGTCAAGACCCCTGCACATGTGCGCAAGTCCCTGACAGCCCAGCCCTTGTCAATGGACAGCTGTCACCCATAGTTGCTGTCCCTGCTGCACTCACACAAGCTGCATATATATGTTGTTTTGTACACTTTTCATGTATTATGCTTGACAAAAGCACAATAAAGTGCTAAAACATTGCTGGTACAGCGTAATGTTTTGTTTCATTTTTCCCACTGGATTGAAGCCATGGTGGACTTCATAAAATTGTGTGTGTGTGTGCTGCAGGTGGCACTCCGGGATGTCCAAGTCACAGTGTGTAAGCATAAGTTCTGGTGCCCTTCTGGGAGATGGTCACTGCTGGCCACTTGATACAGTATTGGCTTGGGGGCGGCGGCACTCAGACACAAAAAATAGAACCACAAGCACCTTGATAAAAAGGCCTACGGACTTTGAAACGTCGGTCCCACAAGCCGCCTCTTGTCTATTTTTTGTGTCTGAGTGCCGCCGCCCCCAAGCCAATACTATATATATAAATGTGTATTCACCGGGTTGCTATGGAGATGGGGAACGCTAACCCATCAGCTGGCCGGAAGCGTGCACACGTCATCAGGCTGCGCATGGGGCAACCAGTGGAGCGGCAGCATGTACGTGAGCGGCAACTGGCAGCAGGTGATGGGTAAGTGTCCTAATGAGGGGGAGGGTTCTCAATGTCACTGCTATAAATGTGTGTTTGTATTGCATTAATCTTATCCCTGACGACGAGCCGTGTGTGGCTCGAAACAATTGTCGGAATAAAGACTGAATTGTTTACCTGCTAAAACAGACTCTGGAGTGCCACTTCCTATTGGATTGATATATTGGCGTACCGCTTAAGGAGGCACCGGAGCAAATATAATATACCCGCATGGGACGGTGAGGAGAGTGCCGGGAGATTGGAGAAAATATATATAATGTGTGTGTGTGTAGAAAAGTATACAATATCTCTCTTTATTAAGCCTGTGAGTGCTGCTATTTATACAGGGCCCCCTGTGAGCGTGAGCCAGGAAGAGGACATAATTATGCCACATGCCATAATGCCTAATGAAAATACCATAGGCTGTAATGCTCATTACACCACACACCGTAGTGCATATTGTATATTATGCCACATAAGTGGCGCTTACCTACATGCTCGTTGTCAGGCGGTACATGCTCTTTGCAATGAGGGATTACATGCTTGATGTCAGGCGGAATTAAATGCTCATTGCTACATGGGATTACATGATCATTGCCAGGGGGGTTAAGCACTTGTTGCCACTGGGGATGGGGAATACATGCTTGATGCCAGGGGGAGTTAAATGCTGGTTGCCATGGGGGATTACATCCTTTCAGCGAGTGCATCCTGGGCAGAGCAGTGCACTTGCTGTCCCCATTACAGATGGACAGAGTGGTGTAACAGGGATATAGCCGTGCAGAGCGGTGGGCAACCCAGTGGCTGTATTAGAGCAGGTCAAGGGCTATTTCAAATGTCACACTGGCTTGCGAGCCAATTGGAGCACACAGTCCAGCAGCCAATCAGGAGCCACCACTGCCTGATTGGTTGCTGGGCCGCGAGTTTCAATTGGCTTGCCAGCTGGTGGGACATTTGAAATAGCCACTGACCACAATAACAGCCACAGCAACAGCAGGACAGCTGTACTGCCCCCCCACCCCCACCCTGCCGCTGCCATCTCTTGCACAATAGAAGTGGGTACCGGCAGCCACAGACCTTCTCCTTGCGTTCCACAATGTGAATGCAGGCTGGCTGTTCCTGGAAGCCGCAGTGAGTCACCCTGTTAAAAGCACCCGCATCCACCATTCTAGACCACCGGGGCAGTCAGTGACATCAATCTAGCCTCAGCAATAGAGAAAGAACCGGGGAGGGGGGGATGTCTGCAACAGCTGTCCGGCTCCTGCTTTGTTATGGCCTGCAGCATAACTGATGATGCTGTGGGCTCCTTCACTTACACTGCTGCAATAAAAAAAAATGCTGAAAATGACATGGGCATGGGCAAAAGGCAGGGCAGCGGATGAGTGTGCAACCACACCATCAGCATCTGCGGCCTTCAGAGGAGCCATGGAGACCGGTCACCTGGCTGCAGACGCATCAGAGGAGGAGGTGTTCGAGGAGGGAGTCAATGCTGCTGCTGCTTCCTGCACAGCCAGTACTCTGCAGGCTGTCATAAGCTGATAGGTTAGAGTGGTGCCCCCACCCAAATGCTTCAATTTGATATACTGGCCCAGCCCGCCACTGACCGCAGGAGACAGGGCTGAATTATGAAGTTCTGAGCCCTGCCTCTGACCTGCAGTGTTCAACTTCCCAGTCATATTGTGTGGGCGACGCTACACCCGCGAGTGGGTGAAGCCATATCAATTTTCAGACTTACCTTTGTCCGGCTTCCCTGGAAACTTCCGGGTGACTTAAATGGCCAATCCGCCCCTGGTCTTCTCCCTAACCTGACTACTCCTTTAGGCATACAGCTTGGTCACAATCTGAGTAAATCAGTTTAGCTTTTCACTATTTCTATACTTAAATACTATGCTGTGTAAATTTGATTACTCAATCGGCTGACATAGGGGTAGATTTATTAAGCTTGGAGAAGTGATAAAGTGTCTGATTTTTATCACCGGCCAATCAGCTCCTACAGTACCTCTTATTTTTCAAACCAAGCCTGTAACTTCACAGTTAGGAGCTGATTGGCCGGTGATAAAAACCAGAGACTTTATCACTTCACCGAGCTTAATAAATCTGCCCCATAATGAGAACAATGTTAATAAGAAGAAATAAATATGTTTTTCAACAGTTGTAATATTTGATTAATACTTATTTGACAAATAAAGAAAATAATCAAGTAAATGTTTAATTGCAATCTTTCTCTGTATGAAATATATGAAATAAGAAGGTATTGGTTTTAACATTTCAGTATTATTCATAAAATTTTAATGATTTACTTATAATAACATATTGCAGTAATTAATTGATAAGAACGCTGAGATATAAAAATATACATGTGAATTAACCAGAACACTAAATCAGGCTAATAGGATGTACACACGGTTCGATGTTGTCTATTTTTCTATTAAAATTTTGCTTATAGAAGCACAATTGAATCGAAATATAATGGAATTCGAGTGCAAGTGATTATGATTGGATCCCGATGCATGGCCCTGCGGCATCAAAATCGAATAGAAAAATAGACTGTGCAGGCAAGACTATGTAGTACAGATCTGTACTATGTATATAGTCTAAATCGAATGTGTACAAGGCACTGTGTGATTCGATCTGGGTTCGAATTGGGATTGAATAGAAAGCAAATTGCACCATGTGTACACTACTTAAGACTTGTTTCCAAATTTCATATTGGAAATGTTTGTAAATATTGTCTTAAAGATTAAAAAAAATATATAAAGCTTTGAATCAGTCCTACATAATAAAAGGCTAACACTGCTTCTCAGCTCTATAGGGGGAATTCAAGTGTTTTGCGAACCGGTGTCCAAAAGATTGTGCCCAACATAGCAATTCAAGTGTTGCTTCATCTGGGCATGCACTGACTTATGTTGTTCCATCATTTTGACAAGCTGGTAACTATTATTAACGGTATATTATTCCATGCTAGTAACACCACCCCTCAACACACACATACACACTCCCTCCATCACTCAAATAAGGTTTTCAGTTTCCAGTTTAATTTGCTTTCAAACTGAGAAATTTTTAGGGATGAGTGGATCTTTAAAATCTGTTATTTAAGGATTTTTCATATTTGATTGTGATTTTGTGAATCCATTAACCCTTTGAATGCCAAGGGAATTTGTCAAAATAGGTGTGAAAATTGCCAAGCAAGTATTTTATTCATGATAACCTGCAATGTTTACCTTATATAGGAAATATAGGGCGAAATGTAATAGGGTGCGATTTTTAGACTTTTGCGATTTTTGGTCAAAATTGGCCAAAATCGCAATTTTTCTAAAAATCGCACATGTAATAGGGTGCGAGTCGCGGGAAAAATCGCATTTTTCCCGTGAATTCGCACATTTAAAAGATGCGATTTTCAGTCACACTGAAAATCGCATCCAGATGTTTTCCCATAGTAAACTATAGAACTCGCATATGTAATAGGATGCAAGTTCTATAGTCGCATATGGGACATAACCAAAAAGCGCAAAAAAAATAGACCAGCTTCTTGCTGGCGATTTTTACAGAAACATGCACAGATCATTGAGATCTGTGCATGCTTCTGTTGTAAAAAAATAGTTAAAACAAAAAAGAAAAAGAAAAAAACAGCGTGCGGTCCCCCCTCCTAATCATAACCAGCCCCGGGCTCAAAAAGCCGGTGCTGGTATCATAAAATCAAAGGAACAATCAAGTTGGGGTTCCCTGGATTTTATAAAACCAGCACCAGGCTCAAGGTCCGGCGCTGGTTCCCAAAATACGGGGGACAAAATGACTAGGGGTCCTCCGTATTTCAAGAACCAGCACCAGACCCAACCAGCCAGCAGGGTAATGCCACAGCCGGGGGACACTTATTATATAAGGTCCCACGGCCAAAGCATTAACCCCCTGGCTGGTCAGCATGGGCAGGGGTCCTGGGGAAGTGGGGACCCCCCCAAAGAAGGGGTCCCCCCCCTCCAGGACTTACCAGCCCATGCTGAAAGTCCGGGGCTGTCCCCGATGCCCCTGGGCGGTGGGCATCGGGCTGATGTAAAGTGTAAAAAAAAAGAATAAAAACTATTGTCTTCTGCTGTAGAACTATGAGTCCCAGCAAGCCTACCCCGCATGCTGGGACTTGGAGAACCACAAGTCCCAGCATGCGGGGCATTAAAGGGCCCGCTGGTACTTGTAGTTCCATAGTACAAGAAATAGTTAAATAAACACACACTGACACCCTGAAAAATAAAAGCTTAATACATCCACAGCCCACACACACTGATACTTACCTACCTTGAGCCCGTAGGTCGGTCCCTGGATCCTGGGTCCGGGCTCCAGGGCAGAAGAGTCCGGTTCCGGGGCCTTGGTCCTGGTTCCGGGGCTGGTCCGGGGTTCCGTGGCTCCTGGGCTGAAGAATCCGGGGTCCAGGATCCGAAGTAGTCCACAGGGGTAACTGAGGAAGGAAATCCTACTCACCTGGTCCCCGGCGACGACCCCGGCATCTTCAGCTCCAGACGCGCTGCTCCCGGCTGGTACCCGGTCACGGACTGGAGAGGCGCAGAGATGTTCATCTTCCGCGCCTTTCCTCTGGATGTTTCTATTGGCCGCCTAGTGGCCAATCAGGAGCCGAGAAAGCCGGCTTAAGTCCTGGGCGGCAGACTCCCACTCTAAAAACAAGCTGGCTACTCTGCCGAGGGTGAATTCCTCTTTGGCAGTAAACTAGACCAGATGATACAGAGAATGTCAGGGGGTAAGTCAGCCAGACTTCCCCAAGATAAGAGGGGAAGGGGGTCCAACTATTTCCCCAGACAAAGTTTCGGGCAGGCCAGATCTTACAGACCTGGGAGGCCATTTTGGGAGAGATATACCTCGGGGATCTCCAGGGCATTCTTCCGACAGACAGTTAAAAGAGGCGAAAAAAAACAGTGACAAACCGTGTCCCGTGGAGAGTATCCAGGTTGCCGGAAGACTGCTGCAGTTTGCCCACGTGTGGGAGCAAACAGTTCAAGACGCTTGGGTACTAGAAGTGGTGTCCACGGGATATCGCCTAGAATTTCTTTCAAAACCCAGACGGGAAAAATTTTTAGTTTCTCAAATTCCAGTTTCAAGGGCGGAGCAAGAGGCTCTGATCTCAAGTATAAAGGATCTGGTGGAGTCAGGAGCGGTAGAGCCTGTTCCGGAGGCGGAGGAAGGCCTAGGGTTTTACTCTTGCCTGTTTGTACTGACAAAAAGTTCTGGAGGTTTCAGAACAATCTTGGATTTAAGAGATTTAAACGCCAGAATCTGGAAACGCAAGTTCCATATGGAGACAGCCAAGTCTATACTAATGGGACTAAGAAGGGAAGACTACCTGGTCTCAATAGACCTAAAGGATGCTTATTTTCATGTCCCTATTTGTATACCAGACAGAACATTTCTCAGGTTCTGCGTCAAAGGAAAGCATCTTCAGTTTACCTGTCTTCCCTTTGGCCTTACGTCCTCGCCGAGGGTATTAACAAAAGTACTAGTGGTCATGATAGAGTGTCTAAGGAAGAAGAATATAGCAATTTGGGCCTATCTGGACGATATAATCATCTCAGCAAGATCAGAGGCAGAAGCCGTCCGAGATGCAGATACAGTTGTCCATTTCTTACAGGATCACGGGTGGTTGATCAATTGGAGCAAGAGTCATCTGTCCCCTACACAAACTATTCAGTATCTGGGCGTCGTCATAGACACATTACAATTCGAGGTTACTCTGACCAATCAGAGATGCAGCAGAATTCAAGATCTGGTAGATGCTATTCAAAGAAATCAGAAAGTTCCTCTAAGACTGGCAATAAGTCTTCTAGGAATGATGGCATCTACAGTGGAAGTGGTTCCGTGGGCCAGATGGCATATGAGAACACTGCAATGGCGTCTTCTTCCTTATACCAGGAACCAGGTTCCTCTGGACCGCTACATCACGTTACCCCGTCCAGTGGTTCTGTCTCTGCATTGGTGGCAAAGCAGGTATATGGCGTCCAGAAAAATGTCTCTCTCAAGTCCGCAGTACGTAGTCCTGACAACGGACGCAAGCGCCACAGGGTGGGGAGCGCATTGTTTAGGCAAAACTACCCAAGGTATCTGGTCCATTCAAGAGTCAGATCTGTCATCAAATCACAGAGAACTTCGAGCGGTGTATATGGCCATAAGAGCTTTTACCATCGAGATAGAGGGGTCCCATCTGCGGGTCTTCACAGACAACATAGCCATGGTCGCATATATCAACAAACAAGGGGGGACAAGAAGTCGCCCACTGTTGGAAGAGATTCGATTGATCATGGTCTGGGCAGAAAAACATCTCTTGTCTATTTCGGCGCTGCATGTGCCGGGAGAAGAAAATCAACTGGCAGACTTCCTAAGCAGAACTCAAGTATTGCCAGGGGAATGGGAGTTGAAGGACTCTGTCTTCAGGCAAATAGTTCACAGATTTGGCCAACCACAAATAGACCTCATGGCGACTCGAGAGAATGCAAAGACTCCTCGGTTCTTTTCCAGATTCCCGACGCAGGCTTCAGAAGGGGTGGACGCTCTGTCTCAAAGGTGGGAGTTCACTCTAGTGTACATATTTCCACCTTTCCCACTCATCCACAAAGTGTTATGGAAGATCAGGTCGGAGAGAGTTCGGGCAATAGCCATTCTTCCATACTGGCCCAGGAGGTCCTGGTTTCCGAGGGTAGAAAGCATGGCGGTGGCAGAGCCATGGTTTCTGCCAATATCGCACGATCTCCTGACGCAGGGTCCGGTAATGTGTCAAGATCCGCAGAAGTTACATTTAGCGGCGTGGAGCTTGAAAGGAAGCAGTTAGCGGACAAAGGTTTGCCTCCAGTCGTGATAGACATACTTCTGCAAGCAAGGAAGAAGGTGTCGTCTGACATATATTACAGAATCTGGAGAATCTTTGCTGGATGGTCAAAGGATAAGTTCCCATTTCACAAGGCAAAAATATCGCATGTCTTACAATTCCTCTGTGAAGGTTTCAATAAAGGACTAGCAATAGCGACTCTGAAGGTACAAATTTCGTCTCTCAGCGCCCTGTTGGATAGGAAGTTGGCAGACCACGTGCTGATAAAGAGGTTTTGTCAAGCAGCTAAGAGAATCCATCCAAGAATTAGACCAATAATCCCTCAGTGGGATCTCAATCTAGTGTTAAATGGTCTCATGGCA